>NC_062970.1:46301469-46365013 GCF_023119035.1 Salvia hispanica | reverse complement strand
AGATGGTGACGGAGGAAGTAAAGGCATGGATGTGGATACCATACCAAGTGTCAAGATTGCAACGGTAAACATCAAGAAGTCAATTCATATCATAGTTATTTAATCTACTTTGCTTAGATTAGGTTTGTACATGTTAAGTACATCTACGTACTACCTTATGAATACTATTTTATTAAAAATCTACAGGCAAGTGTTGAGACTATCCCCAATACTGTAGTAGCTGAAAATCAAGAGGGAATTAGTGCAAAACAGGCTCAACCAAAATCCATTACCGAAGCCGCAAATGCTGGGAAAAAAGTTTGTGGTAAGACTGGCAAAGGAGCTACAAAGGCGAAAGGAGTAGTGATTAGGGAAGAAGTTGAGGTGGGACATTACTTGTGTTAACTTTACATCCGTTACATACTTCTGCAACATTAACTCTGACGATGGAGTACTGTTTATTGATTTTCATTTCATTGCACATTGTTGGTTGTTTAGCGGTACATTGCTGACCATAATGTTGGTGGAGGTGGTAAGTCTAAGGGGAAGGCAGTAGAGGATGCTACGAAGGAGAAAGGAGTTTTGAAAGATCCACATGTTGAGGTGGGCCATCAGATATAAACATGTCACTTTGCTTTTGCGAATTTCAAATATTTGGTTCTCACCAATACGGTTTTGGGACCAAATTTAGTTTTGGTGTACATTATTGCAAGGTGAAATCTACATTACTGGATTGATTTCAATCTGTGCACATTTTTCCTTTATGTAGGTTGAAAATCCGAATACAATTCAGAGAACAAAAAAACCGAGCCTTGTGCTTAGATCTCCGTTCAATGACAGGGCTGTGAAAATAACAGCAAGGGCGAATCAAGTTGACAAGGAAATGTACTACTGGGTGCTGAACACAAAGAACGACCATGAGTATGTCATACGCAGTGTATTTTTACAATCATTATATGAATTGAAGAATATTACTTCTTACCAAAACAATGTACGTAACTTTACAGGAAAGCAATAATTTATCAAGACACCTATGCTAAGACGGCCAAAAAAGAGTTTGTTTCTCTTGCACCATTTAAGGAAGTCTCTGTTGCGGTGGTTGATGCATGGAGCTCATACTTAAACCACATGGAGTTAGTAAAGGCGCCAGAAACTGCTTCAAGGCTGTTTTTCTCTACCGGACCATGTGTGAGTAAAATACTAGCATTTAGTTTGCATAAATTTCATGACATTGATGGAGTATTGACACAATATAATGCAGATTAATACCATTGTGAATCCACCTGCTGATTGGGAAGATAAAAGGTTGTTTGATCTTTTCCACACAAGGGTTCTGGGTGAAGTATTAGCTGTGAAAGATTTTGAATGGAATAACTATGAACTGGTGAGGTCTACTGTTCCAACTAAGCTGCAAGTTAATATTCAAATTTTAAGTATTTAATGTTTTGCGTATTTTAGATTTTCTTCCCGATTCAAGGACCTGAGCATATGTATCTGTTGTGCTTCGATGTTGCTGCTGGGAAGCTGAATTTGATTGACAACACACTTGCTGATTCACATGAATCTTTCAACGCAAAATACGGGAAAACACCTTCTCTGTTGGTACGTACATTAACTCTCTGACTAGGTACATTATCTGGATCAGCCGTGTTAGTATATTTGGTACATGTATACAGAGTATGATACTGTTGTTGCTTACGGTAGTTGTTGAATTGTATAGTTTGTATGGTTTACTATATTTTAATTTTATTTTAATTTATGCAGAGGAAGTACCTTGCTGATGCACTCGCGAAATTCAGAAGACCCAAGCTAGCTGGTATGATTCGCAAATGTTCACTGCATCTACTAAGTATGCCATGGAGAGGCCTTTTCAACAGGGTGGACTGTGGTGTGTACCTGATGCGCCATATGGAAACCTTTTTTGGAGATAAGAACAAAGATTGGGACTGTGGGTTCACAGCACGGGGAAACAAAAGCGTGGAAATGCTAAGGATTAAGTTCAACACGGCCTTACTCATGTTTGAGCATAATATCAGACAAAAGTTGAATAAAATTGCAGCAGATCAGCACTGGAAAGAGAAGCCTGCAAAGTTCAGTTTCGGAAAGTTTGTTCAAAATTATGGTTTGGAGTGATTGATGTGCCGGTCTGAATTATTTTATGGGAAATGTAGTTTGTTATGCAGATTTTTTTTGGTTGGGAAACAGATTAAAAACGGTTTTGCCTTTTGCACATTTGGTATTTCGAAACTCTGTTAAGGACATACGTTATTTATTAACTATGTTAAACATATTTTGTTCAGCACTAATCTGTTATATTATTATTGTTGATTTGTGGTTTATACTACATCATTGACCAATGTTGCAATGCACTGAAGCACTTGTAGTTGTTCTTATTCCATCCCTGGTAATAGCGCGTAGGATTTGAAATTTGTGAAGTTATACATTAAGAAAATAACCAATTGAATCTGGGATGAAAATGTACATTAGAAGGCAACTACGATTACATTATTTGAGAAATTCAACTCAACATATAAGGCTGAAAGAAGTTCAAGATATATAATATAGTTACATCATTTAACTAACATATGTACATAACGGATGTATCATTGAGTCCTATAACAAATTACACTATGTTATAGGATGTACTAGCTAACTAGTTAATAATAACATGATTACTGTAGCATAATCGGAAATAATGTAATACGTCCAAAAAAAGATGTGGGAAATGTAGCATTTACCTTACAATAATGTAATACGGAAAAAAAGTTTATTGCAAAACGTAAGTACGACAGTTCAATTAAAAAAACATTCTGGAACGGCGACATGAACATACATTCAGCATTTCTCCTTGCCTTTACCATTCGCATTTTCAGGGCAATTCCGGGAATCGTGATGGCCCATCTCTAAGCAATTCATACATCTCCTCAAAGGTCTATTGTGCTCCTTTATAGCCTTCTCCCTCTTTGAAATTATGCGCTTGCCTTTCGTACTACAACACCCTTTTGTTTGGACAACGTCAGGAGGGTGAACTTCAACAACTTCTGGTCTGACCATTCCATAAAACTCTTCAACCATCCTTCTTTTTTCAACTGCAGATATAGGAGGAGAATTACCATCTATACTAGTCTTCAGATCTCTCATGCCACCTGCAAAAGCGCGTAATGTATCCATATTTGACTGGTAACTAGCAAGGCAACTGAAGAAAATAGACGTCAATTCATTTGATAAAATCAACTTCTCATCTTGGGCATCATTGTTTTGAAACACATCAGCCGTGTATCCATGTACAGCCTTTACCAAAGGCGTCTTCATCCACCTGCTTTCAGAGTACTTATCAGGAATGACCTTTACTTCGTTGTTCTTGAATAAGTAAAATATGTGGCAGCACAGAAACCCTTGTCTGCCAAACAACTTGCATTCGCACACGTACGACTGGTCCGTCTTGTCATGTGTCGCCACAAATGTGTTTCGGTGGCTGTCACCTACTTTATAGCAATCAATCATCCCTTCGGATGACATACCAACAATCCTACATCTGATGCAACCCTCCACAATTTCTTCCTGCACTGTTCTGAACATAGAGTCGGTAAATAATGTGGATGCATGCTTTTCGAAAGGCTGGTCAGTGGCCAAAATTGGCACAAGAGTTGAATCTGCATAGTCCAACTTTGCATTAGAATTACGTTGAGATTCCAAGGCATTATTGAAACTCAAATAGAATTCAGCAAGATTTAGCCGAGGCTTCAGAAAGATTTTGTAAAAACTGTTTTCAGACTCAGACACAGATGTGGTCCGAATCGTCGATCCCAGCGGAAAATCACAAAAATAAGCAGGTATCCAATACTTCCTATGCCGATACATGGTTCTGAACCAATCCACATTTTCTAGACCATATTCTACAATAATAGCATCCCACATTTCTTCAAACTCCTCCGGTTCGTGTAATTCGGACCAAACACAAGCATGGAAATCCTTCTTGAAATTTTCATCTATGAGGAGCTTCTTTGGAGCTTTGATCGCAAGCTTGTGCATTATATGCCACATGCACCACCGATGTCTAGTGCCAACTAGAATTTCCTCAATAGCCGACCGCATTCCCAAATCTTGGTCCGTGACCATCATTTTGGGAGCAACACCCATGCACTCAATAAAATGTTTAAACAACCAAGCAAATGCACCTGTCTTCTCATTCGAAACTAGACCAGCAGCGAATGTAACAGGTCTCCCGTGATTGTCCTTACCAGTAAATGGACAAAATATCATACAGTACCTGATATGTCCAACCAGAACTTAATAATGTAAAAATAAACTATGCATAATGTACTACCATAATGATGTAACTTATAATGAATATAATGTAATATTTCGAAATCAACAGAAAGTAGTACCTGTTGGTGTTATAAGTTGAGTCGAAAGCAACAATGTCACCAAACATGTGGTAATTCCTTTTCGAGACACCATCACACCAAAATAAGGCTACCAACTGATTCTCACTATTAACTTCATAGTGATATGTAAATGCATCAGACAGTTCCTTCTTCCTACGCATCTCGTCCAATACCATCTGAACATCATAACCTTGAGCATACGCTTTAATGTCTCGAGATGCATTACGTATATCCCCAACGGTGCACCCCACCATCTGGTAGCCTCCCAATACCTCTTTCAGAAATTTAAAAGTCAAAGTGGGGTCGATATTAGCCCTTGAACAGTCTAGAATGAATTTCTCATGCACTTCAGTCAGATTTCGATTTATAGACATGAATGGCTTATGTTGCATCTCCACCATTGTATGGTTATGTGCCTCTACAAACTCATGAATCTTATATCCGGGACGTCCGCCTTCGGAGAAATAACGAAATGATATCTTCGCTTGGCAGGCACACCGGTTGGATAAACGTCTTCTTTTCAACGTGAAACCATGTCTGGCGTTCACCATATCCTCCTCCTCTGTCCTCTTCTTACCTTGACGAGTACATACAATATACTGCCAAATAGTAACACCTTCTACTTTTTTGACTCCTTGTTTGCGCGTCTCAAAACCAACTGCTCGAGCATACACATCGTAAAAAGCGATTGCAAAATCAAGTGATTGGAAACACTGACCAACAACAGGTTTTAGTTCTTCTGAACATTCAGGCACAACATTAACTGTATAATAAAAAATGGAATTGATCAGTCGAGTAATAGACTACATTAAACATATGTTGGCATACATTACAAAAACATTTTAACATACCTTCAACAAAAAATTAAAAAGTTTATAAAAGTATGAAAATCCTCTAACTCAAACCAGTTTTGGAACGTTGTGTCACCGAATGTACTACTACAACCTATCCCCTTCGAAAAAAAAACCCTCAGAGAAAGCCACTATTTTTTCATGCTTAAAACACTTGAAAATTACCATCATCGTTGAAACCAAATTCATACAGATGATCATTAAAATTAAACAGCGACATACCTTCTTCCATCGACGTGATATAAAAAAGGTTGCAACTCCTATCACGCTGGGTTTATGAAGAGTTTATGAAGATAAATTATAATATGAGATTGCGTGACATTTCCGAAGAATAATAATAACAGGAAAAATAATGATAGAAAATCAAAATAAAATCAAAGAAAAAAAAAGGATGAAATATACGTGTAGAATAATGGTAGAAAAACAAAACAAAATAAAACAAAATCAATGATAAAATGAACGTGTATATTGGATGGAGATAATCATGGGATGTTAATAACAGCTGCATTTAGGATTATACCTAAACTAACCTTTTCTTTATTTATAAGTAATATTACTAATTACACATGGCAAACAATTCGGCCATCAGATGGAAAAAATCAATGGTTTGGAAATTGTTTTATGTTTTACAAATACTTAGCATAATGACCTGAATACATCCCTAATATATATATATATATATATATAGGGATGTATTCAAATCCTCTTCATATCTTTTGTCCTTTTTCCTTCTTAATCCTAGCCCCACGATTTTGTCATCTGACGGTTAGATTAATGTCACGTGTCATTTAATAATGCACATTTTCATTCTAATAATGCAACATTATAGACTAATAATGCATTGATCACAACCATCCAATTCAAGGATCCAAGGGCTGAGGTTACGAAGGAAATAGGACACTTAGGGTGCAAAGGAGCCTAACGCACCCCTATAATATTATAACAAGTGGCGGATGCAGGATTTTAATGGTGGGGAGTCTAAAAATAAAATTAAAAAATATTTCCTCCTTCCCACAAAAAAAGCACTTTTTCCTTTTTAGTCTATACCACAAGAATATGCACTTTCTAAATTTGAAAAAAACTTTTTTCCTTATTACTTTACCAATTATGCATTAAAACTTGTGTCTAACCAAAAGTGCATATTCTTGTGAAACGCATGTGGTATATATATATATTAATTAAATCATAATGTATAAATATAAAGGTCAAAATACAATCATATCATGACACTTCCACTCTGGCGGGAACCGTCCCTCAATCATATCATGACACTTCCTTATATTGAATCGTGCGCGTGGTGAGTCTCATTTGATAACTCCTCAAGAGGAGCTTGAAATAAGGTTTTATTATTCCGAACCTAGCTAGTTGGAGTTTGATTACTCTATGAATAATAAATAAGAATTTCTTGCTAAGTCCACTCTTGGAGTTAATAAGATATTAATTAATTAAGTCCATAGCAGACATTAATTAATTAATGGATGTTTCTATCTTAAGCGCGGGAAATATATATCAAGCAATGGAAACCCGGATTACTTATAATTTTGGATTTGGACGGGGAGTGCAATATTATTTTGTAGTGGCTGCTCGTAATATTCCAATTAAAAGCTTATATTAAATTGAGGTTCAATTTAATTAGTAAAAAGCTAATTGGAGGAGCCCATATCCAAAACCTTTCATATATCCCTGTCTGGGCCCAATATGTGACTTAATATAAATAGGAGAATAAAGGAGACAGAAAACACACTTGTTTACTTCAAAATTTTCGTCCCCCTCTCTATATTCAAGAGGGACGATTTTTCTCTCCTCTGTAGGAAAGGTTTTCCGTCTTCTTTATTTAAGTCCTAGTATACTTGGTGAGATCAGCCCACCCTGATATCAGTTTACAGTCTGGGAACCAGACAGAAGATCTGTGATTTAGTACTAAAGATCTTCACGTGGAGAAGGAGCGTCATCAAGTTAAAATAGCTAAACCGTAGAAAAGCATGTTTTAGGTTTTAATAAATTTAAAGCATGATTTATTTGAGTTATGAGCATGATATATGTGATTATTGTACGAATAGAATTTATCTAAATAATCGACTAAATAGATCTTGATCATCTGATTTATTTGAATGAAAAATTAGCGCACGCTTCCGCTGCTAGTCCCTTCACTACAAAGAGGAGTTGTGATTGAGAGGGTTATTATTTATAATAAGGGTGTGTTTGAATTGGTAAATATGGGCATTCATAAAGCATTTAATGGCCCAACGTAGTGTTTGATTCGTTGGTTAAATTTTCTGTGTGACTTGTTTAATGAGCAAGGGCCTGTTGAATTAAGGCTTTAAATGACTGATTTGTTATCATGAAAAATTTAGTGATAATAATATGTGTAACACTATTTCAATCTTAAATATCCCTGAAACATCTATGTCAATAATAGTTCCGCTGGTGGATAACTTCGACCTGAGCTCGATTAGGATGGTTTCATCAGGGGCGGCGTCGCTGAGGAAAGAGCTGGAAGAGGCTTTGTTCAGCCACATGTCGCAAACGGTTTTGGACAGGTGAAAAGTAAAAAATAACTGATATACCTAACTTTGTTTTTCATGTCCTTTAAATGATCATTTAATACCGAAAACAGTTAATTCAATTTAATTACTCCCTATATTTGTGTAGAGATTATAAGAATTATACTAATAATTGATTTACTTTATTTACTCTAAATTCAGTGTGAGGAAAATTAGTTGGGTAGGTGGAGGAATGTGAAGTTAGGTCAGATTAATTTGTCCTTACTCCTTATTGATGTGTTGCATATATAACTAATCGATTCAAATCCTTATTATGGTATCGCTTGCATCTAATACTTTGACAATTTTGAATTATAATATAACTAAATATTACTTACGAAAAAATATAGTATGGACAAACAGACTAGGAAATTTATGTTTATTAGGCAGCCCATGAATTTATTATTTTTATCTAATATCATGAATTCCTTGTGGTCTATCGAACCCACCTAGAATAATGGACAAACAAGCTAGGAAACTTATGTTTATGGTTTCGGTTTCGGTTTCGTTTCCAAATTGTCGGCTTTTTGCAGTTCCGGCTTGATTTCACGGTTTTTCGGCGGTTTTTCGCGGTTCCGGCACGGTTTCGGTTTGAAAATTTTTTAACCTGAACCAAACCACAGTTCAAAAATCCACGGTTTTGGTTCGGAACCGTAACCGGCGGTTATGGTTTCGATTTCGGTTTTAACCGCCGGTTCGATAAACCTTGGGCATGTCTACTTAATTCTATATACACTCAACCTCCGGATATATTTAATTTTGATTTGTCATTTACTAAGTCGCGTCTATTTATTACGGAGTAGTACCTTTTTCATGCTTATATATTTTATTTGTGTAAGCAATCAGTTTTTCGTCATGTAATTGTTTGTATTTATCTCCCTATTTATTCGAGCCATTGTATCTTTGCAATAACTAAGTTATGTGGTGATATTTTGCCATCTCCAACCATCTCCAACCATTTACGCCAAACTCAAACCCATTTTTAAGTATATGTCACATCAAAAAGTAGTTTTACTCCAACCATTTACACCATCTTTAAGTTTACACCATTTTTGAGTATTTCTCTAACAAAATTTTGGAGTAAACACCATATTTGGTGTTATTTCATTAAAAAACTCAAAAATGAGTTTGAGTTTGGTGTATGGTTGGAGAAATTATCTACACCAAAAATGAGTTTTGGCGTACGATTGGAGATGGTCTTATTATTTGATACTGCAAAACCTCACGCAACAGTACTTTTCTTTTATGTATGGTCTTTTGTAAATTAAAACAACACGAGCTTTACTAATTCTTAAGGAACAATGACACTTTGAATTACAATAAATTTTATTTTATCGTAAATATATTTAATGACTGAAATACCATGAATATCTACTACCGATAATTTACCAAAAACATTTCAGGTTATGTAGCCCAAAGTATAATTATATTCTTTTTGGAGATCAATTGTTTGTCTTAGTATCACTATTTATTCAACCATTGAATAATTTTATAAAGTCAATTGTGATTTTATATCGATATTCGGCAAGCCACGTCGATAGTTCACGGCCATTTTTGCATTTTCAACCATACATTCAATAGCATCTTTTAACACGAAAAATACATTACTTTTTCAATCATTCATGGACGAAAAAGAATAGGAACTTTACTGGTTTTTGACAAAAGGCTTTTAGACTATTTGATCGGTCGTTGGAATCTTGTTCCTGCAATACAGCTGTTGCAATGAAAGATACAATAAATAAATTTATGACTTATGACTAAATTTTTTGGCCCTTCTTAGTATGATGGATGGAATAAGGAGGGAATAGAATGGAGATAGAAATGGAAGGAGATTTCATTCCATTCTTGTGCTTGGTGAATGTAAGGAATACAAATGTAATGGAATTTTGTAGTGTGGTATAATGGCGAAGCCACGTTGAGGCCAAGGGGAAACTAGTCCCCCCATCAATTTTCCTTCTATATCTTGTATATGTAATAAATGGTTTATATATGAAGGTAGTAGCGCAGTTGGTGTGAATCAGTGCCTCATGTTTAATTGTCATGTGTACGAAACCCCACTAACAACATTTTTCTTGCTTTTGTTTCTCTGCTATATATGCAACTTTTTTTAATTCTTTTTCTTTTGTTAATTCTTTTTTTGTTTATGCATATGTATATTTTATTTTTCTTTGCTTTCAATTCTTTATAACATAATTTCTATTTGTTCTCTTTTGCACAACTAATTATGTCACTTTTAGATCTTTGTCATTTCATAATTGCTTTCTTCCATATTACACTCATAATAAACAAGGCTTAAAAATAATTATTGTATTCTATTTGTTATAGTTTGTATTTTCGCTGATATTTTTTTGGAAATATTTAAACATCATAAAAAAATTGTTTCCATTCATTAAATTTACGTTAAAATTGAAAATATCAAATAATCAAGCTTCCGACATCATGAACATCAAAAAAATCCTTTGACTATCAAAATTAATTTGGGCCCCCCATTGTAAAACTTCTAGCTTCACACACAGTAGCTTCGCCACTGTGTGAAGTGTGTGTGCACAATGTGTGGTGTATGTAGTGTGTGCATAGTGTGTGAAGTGTGTGTGCGCAATGTGTGTGTAGTGTTATTTTTTTTTAATAATTAAAAATTAAATTTTTTTAATTTTATTATAAAATTTAAAAATTATTAAGTGAAGTGATATTGAATTTAAATATAATATAATATAATATGTAGTAGAATTTTGTTAAAATTTAAATTCAGAAAAAAGGAGAATAAGAATGAAATGGTCATTCCTTAGCTAAATGGATGGAATGAAAATTCTCATGTGGAATGGAATGACCATTCCAAATGAAATGGTGATTTAGAGGTGATATTGAATTTAAATATAATATAATATAATATGTAGTAGAATTTTGTTAAAATTTAAATTCAGAAAAAAGGAGAATAAGAATGAAATGGTCATTCCTTAGCTAAATGGATGGAATGAAAATTCTCATGTGGAATGGAATGACCATTCCAAATGAAATGGTGATTTAGAGGTGGCCAAACCCAACCGGACCGGCGGTTAACCGCCGGTTCCCAACCGGCGGGTCGGAACCGGAACCGGACGGTTCGAAATCCGGTTTAGGGTTTATAACGGGCCGGTTACGGTTCAAAAAATATGAAACCGGAACCGGCGGTTAACCGCCGGTTAATCGGGAAAATGTAGCCGTCGCCGGTAGGTTCCTAGGGTTGCAGGCGTAGGGCTGAAAAAGGTCGGAAAACCACCGGTTTCTGACACAAAACCGCCGGTTTCCGACGGTTCAGGGCTAGGGTTGCAGGCGTAGGCGTAGGGTTGCAGCGTAGGGTCTGAAAAGGTGTCGGAAACCGCCGGTTTTCGGTCAGAAACCGGCGGTTCGATCAGAAAACCGGCGGTTTTCGACTGTTTTCAAAGTCTCTTTGGATTTTACTAAAGAATTTAAAAGTTATAACTATAAGATTTAAATAAAAAAAATAAGAACCGGAACCGAACCGGAACTGCTGAAAAACCGGCGGTTAGTAACCGGAACCGGAACCGGCGGTAACCGTCAGTTAAACCGAAACCGGATAACCGGTATCCAGGCCGGTTACGGTTCAAGCATTCGACGAACCGGAACCGGCGGTTCCGAACCGGAACCGGCGGTTTTTGAACCGTGGCCATGTCTAGGTGATTCCTAAGAAAAAAATTTACAATAAAAGGGAATGTCATTCCATTCGACCATACCAAGAAGAGCCTCAATGTATTGATTTACTCTGTGAAAAAATGCAGATGAAACTCGAACTTATCTTTCCAATGCATTCTTGTTGATGCGTTTTTATTTAATTTGTGTTTAGAAATTGTAATCTTGTGTGAAAAAACCAATATAAACAACTTAATCGGTTCTTTATCTACATATATGAAAAATTGCAAAATTTGTATAATATAATTTGAAATTGGTTTAATTGGTACTTTATATAAATAAACGCAAAATATATAAATTCATTTCGATATATATATAATGAAAGAAATTAAGATGGTTATGGTCCATTGATTAGTTGGTTGTAGTACTACAATTTTTTGGGAAATCCTCCACATACTAAAATTAACTACCCTACACAAAATTAGAATTGGGAAAAACTCAACCACTTATATTTCCAACTAACTAAACCAACTTCACCTAAAATATTTCGTATATATAAATTCCACCTCTTCTCAAAATCTAACTCCATCTTCATTTCTTGATCACAACAACTAAATCAAGCAAAATTTTTAGGAAACCACAAAGTTTAGCAATGGCTGCATTTAGGCCAAAAGTTTCAATTATTTTTTTGGTGGGAATGTTGGCATGTTTGGTCCTAGTAAACCAAGTCCGTGCCATGGACCAAGCCGGACACAGCATACACACTTTCCGCGAGCTTGCTAACGAAGAAGCCGATGATACTCGCGATGAGCCTGTTATAGGCACCGTGAAGAAAATATATGGCGTTCCTAATGAAGATTACGTTGACGACAGTGAAGGACACAGAATTTATAATGAGGGGGTATGATAAATAATCCTAATGATTTAAAGTTTCAAAATTCGACGAACCTTTTATCTTCTTTCTAATAGATTTATTGCAACCATAATCTATATCATTT
Organism: Salvia hispanica; assembly: GCF_023119035.1. Lineage (NCBI taxonomy): Eukaryota > Viridiplantae > Streptophyta > Magnoliopsida > Lamiales > Lamiaceae > Salvia > Salvia hispanica. The sequence continues at coordinate 46,352,627 of NC_062970.1, read as the reverse complement.
TTTATTAAAAATATTTATCGTATGTAAAAAAGAGTTACTTGTTGGTATTATTAACTTTCACTATTTAAAATAGATTTTCTTACATAAACTTAAATGTATTAGGAATTGAAAGCACGTTCTATTGTTCTAAAATAATAATGAGATTAAAATTTTAAAATAATAATGAGATTCGAACCCGCGTCTCCCACTTAATATAGTAGACCCTTCTACCACTGGACCACTTGCTAGGATATGTTTTGGGTGGACTCGTACCCCTTTGTTCTCACATGGATCCGCCACTGGATGACGATATACCGAAAGTTATCATTTTGGGACAGTAAGATGTGTACGTGTGCACACGTATGTTTATAAATCTTTCATCTCATGGGAGCTCGTTTATTTTCTACTCCCTTTATCAGTCATTAAATGTTTCATATTTCAATTTTTGTATGCCAGACATTAAATGCCCTTGAATAAATATTATTTCAGGTTTTTTCGATATTGTGATTTTTTATGTATTAAAATAGCTATTTTCAAGTTTAATTTAATAATGAGACACACTCTGGTGCACTTGTCGAATAATACTCCCTCCGTCCACAAAATAGAACATATTTATCATTTTTGGTCGTCCACAAAAAAAATAGAGCACATTCATTTATAGAAAATTTTCAACAAAATAATAATCTTACACATAATTTTATTTACCACTTATGCCATTAGAATTAAAACTTCTCTCTTACATATACTTCTGTCTTACTTTTTCTCTTATCTCCTACTTTTTTTTCTTATCTCTTACTTTACCAATTCAATATTAAAACTCGTGTCATACACCAATTATCCTATTTTTTTTGGACGAAGGGAGTAATATTATCCTCAATACATGAATAATACGGAGTAGTTATATTTTGTCATTTTGAATATGTCTCGAAAATTTTGGATATTTTCTAACTTCCCTTTTTAGGACATTTTTTAATATCTAATTTTCCATACTTATTTACCAAGAATATGGCCAATATATCATTATAAGTCGGATTATATCTACATTCACTGATTCACATAACACACTATCTAATTTTTATTAAAACTCGTTATTACACCAAAATAAAATAAAATCCGAATTAGATTTATGGCTACATATTCCATCATTTATGGCACATTTTTCCTTAGGGAATAGACTTAAGAGATACTACAACTTAAAAAGCTCAATTAATTATGAGCCCCAAAATGTAACCCTACATATTAGTTAGGGAATGCCACTTGAAAATCAATACAATAAACCAAAATAAATATTATTAGAATTTTAAAAGAACGATCTGATTGTAACCAAAATGTGCTGCTATTAATGATGCATCAGATTCAGCTCAATAAATCATCGATATTTCTAGACTTCAAATATTATATAATACTCGATCAATAAGAATAAAATCTAAGCAAATTAAATTACATATTTTTTGGAGTAATATATAAACTACGACACAACAAGAATGCAATTTAACAACCGTTTTCAATTACTTAATTATCTCATTTTATTCTTACTTATAAAGTCCCATGTCGAATTTTAAAATGGGGATTCCTTTATTTCATTATTCATAATATTACATTTCACTTTCACTTTATTTATAAAATTATTTCGGTATTTATTTAATATTCTCAATTTTGCAAAAATCAAAACGAAGTTGGAGTAAAAATTAAAAGAATTCAATGAAATATTAGTTTGAGAGGGACAGTCGATGATAACAATGTATCATGAAAAGAAAATAAAAAAATACGGTTACTGAATGGCCTCCATTTCAGGTGGGGATTTAAATGCACATTTTTTCGAACATAGTGCTTTCACCACATCACAATATTTTGCATCATTATTTATGTACATTATTTACAAAAAATTATTAATAAATTAATTATTATTCTGCCTCACAGCTATCGCCCAATAAATTACTTACGGAAATATACAATTCAATTAATTACTATTTATTGCATATGCCATGTAGCTAGATTGGTCCAGGGTTCATTTGTTATAGGTGCAATAAAAGGCACCTCTAATTGGGAAAGCTCAACTAATCATTTATTTATCTGACAATATTTTACATCATCATATTTTGTACCATGCATAACTCTTTTTTGCTACAGCAATTTGAATATCTTTCAGTAATAGAAGAAAGAAAAATTAGGGCACAAAATTAATAAATGTGTATGCCTATACATCTAGAGTAACAAAAGCATTTCATTAATTTCTTCTCTTTTGTAATGGTCCATCCTTCTAAATTCTAATAAATCTTGATCACACACAAGCAACCAAATTTAACAATAAACACTTCGATAAGTGTTCAATAACAAAATTACTACTCCAAATCACTTCAATATATGTTCTTTTCTTAGGGTTTACGTTGATGTATGGAGGTTATAATTTGGGATAATTTTCCAAAATATGGAATGCACGTATTTTTGTTGGACGGAAAAATGGAAAGAGCACAAATTTTTATGAGACGGAGAGAGTATATACTCTTTTTTCATGGGATGAACGAAAGTGGAAAGTGCACATATTTTTATGGGACAGAGGAAGTCTATACTCTCTTTATTCATCAATAGTGCATATTTTTTTTAATTTCTTATTCTAATTATTACAGTTTCTGAAATGGAAACTTCGTTGTTTCCACTTTACCATTTGTTTTATTATATTCATTTTTTACTCAATTTTTTTATTTTAATATTTTTAACGGTTAATATATTTTTTGAAAATATTTTGTCTCATGCATAGCAGGGTGATAACACTAGTTGATCACACAAGCAACCAACTTTAACAATAAACACTTCAATAAGTGTTCAATAACAAAATTACTACTCCAAATCACTTCAAAACGCATAAATTTACCAGTCTATTCGAACGCTACTATGTACACATACTCATCGAGCCAAATATCGACAGATGTTCGATGACAACGGGATAAAATACGAGATTGGAAGTCACTCAAAAAACAAAAGCATCAATGCATGGGTGCATTTGCCAACCCATTTAACCACCTCACACCAATGCACTATAATTCAATGCACCATTAAAAGCTTCTTCCTTTTCCTCAACTCCCAAATCCATTAAATAAATCAACCAACAAACTTTCCCCCAATTTTCTATTTAAAACCCTTCCATTTATCACTTCAACCAAAAAACACATTAATATTTCCCAAAATGCTGAATTTTCCTCTCTTAGCTTGCCTCCTCCTCTGCCTCCTCGGCCGCGGCGGCGCCGCCGCGGTCCCGGCGGTGATCGTGTTCGGAGACTCCTCGGTCGACGCCGGCAACAACAACCAGATATCGACGGTGCTGCGGAGCAATTTCCGCCCCTACGGCCGCGATTTCTACGGCGGGAAACCGACGGGGAGATTCTCGAACGGCCGCATTCCGCCGGATTTCATCTCGGAGGCGTTCGGTCTCCGGCCGTTCGTGCCGGCGTACCTCGATCCGCAGTACAACATCTCCGATTTCGCCGCCGGCGTCTGCTTCGCCTCCGCCGGCACCGGATTTGACAACGCGACTTCGAATGTGCTCGTAAGTTCGAGATCGGTTTTAGCCACACGCTTTTCTCGTGTTTCGTTGTTGCGGTTTTAATTGTTTATTAATTTATTTATTTTTTGAGGAAATTGATATACATACAAATTGAAATTTGCATGGGCTTAATTTCAAGCTTGTTTCTGAAACAAATTCAGAAATTAGCTAGATTCTCATTTGCATAATCACACTTTTTTTGTTGGTTTTGTGTGTGTGTATGTGTGTTTTTTTTTTCTGAAGTAGATAATTCTGTGCTTCACTTGGATCGAAAAATATCAGACTGAAAATAAGCAGCATTTATTATGCATATAATAAATAATTAATGAAATGAAGTTAATATTATCATATTTTGATACACCTTCCGTTCCGCGTTTAATTTTCAGCACTCATTTTAAAAAAATAATAATAAATAATTAAAGTAGAGAAACGTAAAAAGAAAAAGAGAATAATAGAGAGAAATTCTTCTTTTATTATTTTCTTTCTTACTTTACTCTCTCTCCACTTTAACTATTTATTAGTAGTATCATTTTTTCAAAACTAGTGCTCAAAATGAAACGCCTCTACTACAGAGGGACGGTAGTATTTTATTTCAGTATTAAAATAGACAACATATACTCAATTTTGATCAATTTGTGTATATTTATTTTGAATTTTGTGATATCTATGTAGAATGTGATTCCTCTATGGAAAGAGGTGGAATACTACAAGGAATATCAAAACAAACTCAAAGCCTACGCCGGCGAAACAAAGGCCAATTCCATAATCAACGATGCTCTCTACTTGGTAAGCTTAGGCACAAATGACTTCCTAGAGAACTACTACACTATCCCGAACACGAGGTCCAGATACACGGTCGACCAGTATCAGGACTTCCTTATCGGGCTAGTGGAGGAGTTCATCACGAGCATCTACGGCCTGGGAGCCCGGAAGATCTCGTTGACCGGGCTCCCGCCGATGGGGTGCTTGCCGTTGGAGAGGTCCACAAACTATGTGAATGGGAATGGGAATGAGTGCATGGAAGGGTACAATCTTGTGGCCTTGCATTTTAATGAGAAGTTGAATGGTTTGGTTGGGAAGGTGAATGGGAAGTTGAGTGGGATTAAGGTTGTTTTCTCTAATCCTTATGGGATTTTCATGCAAATGATCAAGAAGCCTTCTCAATTTGGTAAGTTTTTTTTTTTTTTTTTTGTTATTTTCATGAAGTTTCTTACAGTATTACGTTTTCGTGTTTTGAGGGACCAGTCTCATGTTAGATAGTCTGACGTGTCAAATTTTCAGATAGCGTCTTTAATTGTATTAAAAAATATCCTTAATGGTTTTATCATGAAATGGAAAAAAAATTAAATCACTCATTTTGGGAAAAATTGGGGTTTGAATTTAAATTTTGATGGGATTTTTAGTTTGATACTACTTCTAAATGATCAGATATTTTGTGAATAGTTTAATTACACATCAATTTGGGGTTATAAATTAGGATACAATTAAGCATGAAGGTGGTTGGGCATTGATATATATGTCAACATGCAACAATAAATTTCAATAATTGTGTGTGTTTATGTCTACAAATATAGTAGCTGGTAAATTAAGAAAAGAGGGTAATATTATTATGTGATAGTACAAAATAGTACCATGTTGTTATGAATTATGCATGTGAGTACCATATTTTAGAGGTTGTTAATTAAATTGAAGGTAGGTAAATAATTTGTTACTAGCTAACCAACTAACATTCTTTAATTATTATGAATTAAATGTTTTTTTTATTTAACATATTATGTTGTGAAATATATTGACAGGATTTGAAGTAGCATCAGTCGCATGTTGTGCGACAGGAATGTTCGAAATGGGGTATATGTGCGACCAGCTCAATCCCTTCACATGTACAGATGCAAATAAATATGTGTTCTGGGATTCTTTCCATCCAACTCAGAAAGCCAGCCAAATTGTGGCTACCTACTTGCTCAAGCATAGTCTGCGTGAATTCTTATGAAAAATATAAAACTTGTTCGACCCCGATTTCGTGTTACTAGCGCATATCTAACTAGGTCTTGAGTACGTTGTGGTTTTTGTGACCGATGCCCCCAACTAGTGCTCATAATATCTCGACTTAGATAGCGAGATAGCGTGATTTATGTTTGACGATGTTCGTGTTGTATGTCAATATATATGTTATGTCAACTATTATATCTAGTTTTCAATATTTGTTTCCGCGTATCACTATTTTTTTATGAACGAAAATTACTCAAAGTCAGAAGTTGACGAGCAAAGTTTTAAAAAGTAAAAAAAAAATCAACTACCACGCTGCAAACAACATACAACAATATCAAGACCGTAGATGTATCAATCTAGCAGCACAATACCGCATATACAAGTGAACCACACAAAGCAAAAATACAAACTCATAAAAAAAAGTGAAAAACAGAGAATTTACAACCCGAACATAATATCACAAACTAAAACAATCAGGCACCGTCCTATAAACGTAAAAACAGTCATCAACAACCCGATAATTTAATTTTTAAAGGATTTAGCCGATATAATTGAGCAACGCCTAAGATAAAAACATCTTAACACTTATGTGGTATATATTCGATTTCCTAGATAAAATAATATCAAGATATAATCTAGGATTTTGAGTTGTGAGATTATTTTAATCATAGAGGCTTAGCTATGACTAATTATCCCATGATTATCCATCTAAGATTGAGTTGTGGGATTCAATCTCATGAACTAAACACACTACATATTTAATATCGGGATACAATTTTGCAAACTAACCCCTTAATGTGAATGAACTCACAATTCATTGCTTTAATAATATTGACTTATTAGTCAATAATCGTTGTGTATAAAAACGAGACACGTGTCGAATCGAAAAGGTCAAGAAATCTCACATCAATCGCTAGTGAGAAGATGCACCTCTAATTTTATAGTTGGGGATTTAAATGCATTGGCATGTATTAATTTGTCAACTTTATTCTCATACATATTTGGTGTGATATTATTGTAAGTACCAAAGAAATCTAGCAAACATGCATGGTATATACGTACAATGCCTGCAAATGCGATAATAGTTGCAATTAATAGCATTCGGTGGGTGGTTGCTAATTGGTACTATCGAAATCTTTGGCTGCATTTGATCGTATTAATTATGTCGATTCAATATTTTATTAGAAGAGTATTTTATATTGCCTCTCCCTGTCTAACTTACATCTTTCTTGACATTAAATAATGTATATTTATTATTTTTGCAAAATTACTGTTGCATGAAAAATTGACATGCAATTGAAGGATTGCATTGGACACAAGGTTAACATTAGACGAAATTCGATCTCATTTTTCTAAAATTTAAAAATAATACGCTTATTTAGAGTTAAATTATAGTAGATACTTATTTTAAAATAGAGAAAACCAATAGAGATAGTTTTATGAAGTATTATTCTTTTGTTGTCGTAGAGAGTATGATCGACCTTATTTTGGTACGATGCGACTAGTGGATCTAAGTGTTTGAAGAGTATATTTACTGAAACAAATATTATTACATTGATAAGATATTTCATTCATTCCGGCTCATTTTTGTTTACTGAATCTCCATACAGAGTCGGATGTAAGAGTTTCTGTCACCTGGCTTCTTCGGACGTGATTCAACCTTCTCAGCATGTAATCAAATGGCGTTCTTTCTCAATCTAATCTATATAAGTGTGGATAACCCTCCCCCTTATGAGGCCTTTTAAGAGGTGAGTGGCCCAAGTCGATGATGGATTATATCTCTTTATCTCTTCTCTTGCCTACCCACGTAATGAAAGTCCGATATGTCATTCCGGTCCACACATGAAAGGGCGTGTTAAAATTCTATTATCTTATCCCACATCAGCTTGGTGATTATCCTATCTCTATTTGCTATTTTCTTGAATAAACGGTGAAAACTGATAATTACAAATTATTTGGGGGTTAAAGTGAAATTCACCGAAAACATTAATTTTCTGCAACGCCAAACTATCTGCTGCAGACATCCCCACAGTTAATGCGGTGGACTCTCACGATCGACGTCATGATCAACACAATCAACGTCCGAGATCTTCTCATCTCGCCGGAATCCCCCTCCTCGCCGCTCTCGGCGCCGGACCTCCGCCTCCTCATCTCCCGCCTCGATTCCCACTCCCTCCGGATCAAATCCACCGTCCAATCCTACCTCCTTTCCCACCATTCCGACTTCTCCGCCCTCTTCTCGCGCTGCTCCGACGTCGTTTCGAAATCCGAGAATCTCGCCGGAGACGTCGCCGCGCTGTGCGATCAGCCGGTGGAGGCGGATGTGGGGAGGATCGTGAAGGAGATTGTGGAAAAGAGGCGGGAGGCGCGGGGGAAGAGGGAGATTGTGGAGTTTTTGGGGGTAATTTTGGAATTGGATCGGAAATTGGGGGTGGTTAGGGAGGATGTGAAGAGCGGGAGAGTGGTGGAGGCGGCGGAGGGGCTTAGGGAGCTGAAAGCAGCTCTTGGAGTGAAGGGCGGTGGCGATTCTCACACGGCGGAGGAAGGTGAGCCGGCGGTTTATGCGATTTTCAGAAAACAGTGGGTGGATTGCTTCGAGGAGGTGAATTGGAATTTTGCTTTGATTTTGTGTGATCAGAGGAATTGGATTGAACATCAAATGTATTTTTTTCAATATATTTCCTCTTAATTTTGCTCTGCCTTAGTTGGATTGAAGGTTGAATTTTGTGCAATTTTTAAAGTTATTAAGCTTCTGCAATAAGAAGCTTTTCTGGACTTGGAGGAGTTAGGCTTTTCTCATACTTAGAAAAGGTTGAATTTTTTGCTCTTTTCATTGCTTGTGGCACAATTGACGATTGAAACTTACATTTTTTTATTGGTGATGAGTAACAAAATGGTGATTTTATCCAATTTAATGATTTGTTTTTAGAGCCGTTCAATTTGGATGTAGATTCAAGAGCTACTTTTGAGGTTTATGGAGAATGCCGTGCGGTTCGATCAGGATGCCAATGCGGTTTATGTGAAGTATCAGATTGATGGAGTTAATGGTCTAGAGCTGTCCACTCTAATGAATGCTATGGATGTGAGTAAAAATTGGAAAATATTCCCGTATTCATTTTTCAGTGGCGACTTTCTCTGCAATGCGTAATCACATCACCCATGGTGTTTATGTAGGTTGCTGGGGTTCTTGATTATGGGCTTGCTAAAATTGCAGATTTGATCACTAAATATGTTTTCACTCCCGTGGTGAGTTGCAAAGCGATTCCTATAGTTGAAGAAGGAGAAAACAACCAGGATCCGGGCCATGTCAAAGAAGCAGTTCTTAAGATGTCTCTATCTGTTGAGTCTGAGGTACAGATTAGGAATCTGGAAGCAGAATTAGCTTTAATGCGTTTATATAACTATCATGTACTCATTCCTTTGTGTGAATTAATTTACCCATGCTCGTGGCCCATTTAATCGTCCTCATATTCACAGGGCAATAAGGTGGATGGTAAACTTATGTACTCCAACATCGTTCAGATCATAGATTTTTTCAGCAAATATTTATGCTTCAACGATGGATCTTGGATGCGCTGTTTTGGACGATTGACTTGGCCAAGGATGTCAGATATGATTATTTCAAATTTCCTTGTCAAGGTTTGTGTTTAATTCTCGTAGTATTAAATATCGGTTCATATATAAAGAATTTTGTTGAGAAGATATGTGATTTCATAAAATTCTGTTTCCCATGGTGAGATGTTAGTCATGAAATCCCTCCATCGGGTTTCAGGTTGTTCCCGATGATGCTTCGAAGCTACCTGAGTTTCAGCAGATCAGGAAACTCACAATTGATTTTGAGACAGCGTTGAAGGAACTTAAGTTCATATCTTCATCGAATGATAAAGATCATAAGCTGAGTAATTTTGCTGACAATGTTGAAGTGCACTTTGCATCGAGAAAGAAAGCTCAAATTTTGGCTAGGGCCAGAAATATGCTTCTGCAATCTGATTTCAGTCTTCCTCAAGTGAGTACATATTTGTGATCTTGTAAGTGTTTTCGGCTGGTCTGCCTGATTCAGCTGTGGTGTATTTTCCTACAGGACTATAATACGAGAACATTGGGCGCCAGAAAAGAAGAGAGTGCTGACTCCAACCGCGTTATTTTGCTGTTTTCATCTGAGGAATGCGTGGTGTCTGTATCAGCTAAAGAACTCATGGAGCTTGTGCATCAAACCCTAAAGGTTATGTTTTTGTTTTTCATTTCACTATACACTCTCGCCAATTTGTCGACTTGTGTACCAATTTGTCGACTTATATACTTGATTACTTTCTATGTCTTTGTACCCCCACACATATTGAGAATGTGTTTTTATTCCACTGGTTATTGCAGGACGTGTGCTTATCACCTCCAAAAGTGGCATTGGAATTCTACCATGCGGCTAGAAATGCTCTAGTTCTTTACGAAGCGATCATCCCTGTGAAGGTGTGTAGATTAAATTACTTTGCTTTGAGCTATATCTAGTCAAGTTCTTTTGCATTGTGGTGAAGATTTTGCTTACGTTCATATTCATAAAAGTTCAACAAATATGATAATATATTTAATGTTATGACACGTCTACTTGATTTCTAAAGCTTCAAAGCCAGCTCGATTCCATTACCCAGGCGGCTGTTCTCATGCACAATGACTGTCTTTACCTATCTCAGGAGATTCTTGGGCTTGCATTTCAGGTAGGTCTGCATATTGATTAGTTTTCCTTTCCATATCTTTGGCATCATCAGAAAAAAATATTGTATTCCTTTCGGACAATATGCTGATGCCATCGAACTGAAGGAATTGATCTCTGATTTCTGAAGCTAGAACGTAGCTAATTTAGAGTTATTGACTGTCTTTCAGCTCTGAACTAGTAATTTTTAATAATGCATCCCATCGCAATAATTTTGCAGTATCGCCCGTACTTTCCTAGTTCTGTTAAGGAGCTTGCTGTATTTATTGATTTGGCTCCCAAATTTCTACTCCTGGCTGAAGAAGTTTTGCAGCGTCAAGTTCAGCTTGTTAAGTCCAACTTAAAACAGGTACTCTCTGGAAACAGGCCTTTTTGTGGTATCTTCTGTGCGTGCATTTTTACAAGCCAAATCTTTTCCGATCTGATTGTGCTGTGATATGTTGTTGACTAGGCTATCGATGGAGCCAATGGATTTCAAAACACCCACAAAGTGAAACAGTTTGAATCTGCCAAATTTTGCATCGATCAGGTATTCAGCACCTTCTTGAAATGAAGCAGCTTCAATGCCTCCCCCGGTTTGAGATGTTGATTCAGTTTTCTGCTAGATCGTGTTTGTGATCGAGAAAGTGCACATAATCTGGGAACCTTTGTTACTTCCTTCCGTATATGAGAAGAGCATGACCATGATTCTCGAGTCAGTCTTTACTAGACTTGCGAAAGAGATACTTCTTATAGATGACATGGCTGCTGAAGAAACATTGCAGGTGCAGTGCAAGAATTGATCAATATACTTGATTTAAAAAATTTGTATAACTATTAAGTCGAAGTATCTTTCTCACCGGCTTTCTAAATACAGCTTCAAAGACTGATCCAGCTTCTGTTCGAGCATCTCTCCTCTTTACTCGAGCCCATGTTGGCCGTGGACGAGAGAGAGAAGTCACAAGAGGCTCAAAAGGACATGGATAATCTTATATCATCCATCCGGAAGCTGAGAAAGTTGGCCGGTGAAATTTTTTTTCGATTACTGTACCATATTTCCATTATAACTGCATTTCTCAGCAACTTTATCTTACTCTATTTCCTGCACATTCCCTTAGAACTCTTGGACATGCCTTTGAAGTCTATCACCGATGCCTGGGAGAGCGGTGAACTCGCTGATTGCAACTTCGAAGCATCAGAGGTACGAAAATTTCATACACCTTGAACAAAAAAATCCAAAGCTTTTCAGATGATTGTTCGAAAATCTACTATCAATCACTGCCTCGTGCGTTGCAGGTCCAGGATTTTATCCGAGCCATATTCACAGACTCACCTCTGAGAAGAGAATGCTTGTTTAGAATAGAAAACACATACTTCGGATGAAAGAAGAAAAGCGGCGTGATTAATGGAACCACCGAAGATTTGAAGAATCGATGGAATGACCTCAGAACCTGTGGGAGTCGGAGGTGAAACGAGCACTACAAAAACGACGGAAAATGTGAGAGCAGAGGCTTGTTCAAGAGTTAGTTTACTACTGCCATTAACCTCTGCTAATGGTGTTCATTTCTCAGTTTACTCATTTTGAGATTATTACTTTTAGCCCATAGCTTTAGGTTATTTAAAGATAACATTTTTTTAGTATATTCAGTGATACATCTATGAAAATTTATACTTAGAAAACATTTTTGAGAACTTTCTTAAAGCTTTCATTCCCTATGAAAGAGAGAAAATGGAGGGAAAGGATAAATATTTTATTATTGAAATTTTAATAACTTATTTTTGTGATAGTTAAGATTACTAGATTATCATTTTTTTTTGTCATAGTTAAATTTATAGTATCATTGTTTAATTTACCATAATAGACTATGTGCATCATAATTAAACAAATTTACAAATCTCATGTTTTTAAAATAGAGTGACACTGATCAATGCTATCGTCCACACAAGTATTATTCTCACTAAGGCAAAACGTGTATGATAATATAACATATGATGTTTCTTGATGTAATTATCTTGTAAGATGGCCTTGTCACATTCAATACAATTATATTTAATCATATTAGCATAGTATAGAGAATTGACCTAAATTGTTTTGTATGTTCAAATCACATCACCGAAAATAAACTGACCCCTTGGAAATCAATTAAAAAAAAGGATCCATTACATGAATAAACTTTTGTATTTTTTTGACTTTCTAATTGACATCGATGAAATAAAAAATAGTAAAAGTTAAAACCCATAGTTAGTAAAGAAAGACAAATTGCGTGAGCAAATAGAAACCGTTAAAAGTGGACCAAGTTCCAATTATTGAATTTTAAAATGTAAATTATACGGCTCTTAAAGATAACCATTCTTTGTGGTTGGTTTATGATTATAAAGAAGTGACATTCTGACATTGCGTGACTAATTAATTCAGCTAACACTTGATAATAGCAACTCCGGTGGTTAGCTAAACTACTAAATTTTTATTGTGGTTTTGCATGCTCCAACTTCATTAAAAATTTTAGATATAGTTAAATTTAGTGTGGGGGTGTTTCATGGATCATGCATGTTTCTATTTTATGTCATTTAAAATCCTTTTTGATTATTTATATTGATTATAATTATGATTAATTAAATTTAGTGTGGATTGATTCATGCAGTCTTCCATTTATATAGTAATTGAAACATATTTTAGAGTGCATATATATATTTAATTACAATAGTTTTTGCATGGTTGGTTCAATGCATAAAATTTAGTGCTTGGATGCATTCAAAACTATTCTATTTGTTTGAAGTGTTTTTTAATTATTTATATTAATTATGGTAATTTCAGAACTGGTGTATGATTTGATTTTTAAATGATTTTATTACATGTATATATCCACTTAAAATCATTGGGGGATACAAATAGAATTTAAAAAGGTTTAATTTGAGAACTTTCCATCTTCTTATAACATGTCGACTTATTAATATTTGCAAAATAACTATACTATTATTAATGAAAAATAAGAAAATTTGTCCCAAAATTCCGAGACATATATTGAAAAGAGACATATCACAACAATTACATATCTATGTATACTTGGAGATGACCCGAAAATAGAAAAAACTCTATTAAATTCGGTCTTTGGAGTTGTCGCCGATCCCACTGTGAGACTGAGACGGCTCCGCACCATCCTTTCGAGACTGGAGTTCACTTCTATTTTTCATCTGCCATCCACTGCAAGCAACAATCACCGCATCGCTTATGCCTTCAATGCTATAGACGATATCTTTGATTACGCACAATCCTACGAGTTCTGTTTTCTGGATCCGTCGTTGCACGATTAGAACTAATTTGAACATGCAAGATATAGGACAAAGGTCAAAACAAAGGACAAATTATGTAAACGTGGCGCGCAGCTCTCCAAAATCAGCACACTCATAATATAAAGTAGCATATTCGTTGGAATAATACTATTATGCTCTTTCTACCGATCTTTCTCTTTTGAAAAAAATAAAACAAAAATAATTAAAGGTGCATCTATTATAATATTGACTATGTCAACATAATTTGTTCCAGCCATTTTAGGAAGGTGTTGAATAAAATTTTATATTTATAGTTCAACTTTTTAACATTTCCAAACCACACATAATTTCGAGGTTTCGTTTATTGTAACTTGTAGTAATATAATAGTAGTGCTAGAGTTGCAAACGTAAGGTTTTAATACATACAATTATTGCTACAAATAGAAACATTAGCTTTGGACAAAATTAATTATAAAAAAATTCTAGCATACGTGTAAAACTGTTTTTTTTGTGATTTTAATTTAAAGTATATTTACTCTTCCACTTTTTATTTTTATTCTTTTATTTATTGATTCAAAGAATATCCACCGATTTTTATTTGTCAAAGAAGATATAAGGGAATATACTTCTTATAACAAAAAGTTAAGTAGAAAAGGATTGCCTTTCCCTCATTTTCATGCTTTATCTTCTACCAATTGCATGTGTGTGTGTATGTACGCATATAATTATAATACACTCTATAATTAATGGTCAATTATTGGTTCCAATATTTTCAGTTAGTCACGATTTAAAATTCATGTATGAAAATAATTGTGTTCATTTATTTTCGTATGGAACAAGTTAATTAGAGATCGTAAAGTCAAATAGTTGAATTGACAATATTCTACTACTTTAGATTATGCTACCCTACAACTATAGTTCTCATCTTGAAATCTTAAAAAAAAAAAAAAACTAAAGTTTTCAAGTTGAAAACTTCATATTTATACTAGTACTTTGTTTATCTATTTTAAATAACATTATAACAAAATTTGATTTCTATATTCCCATAATAAAATTTCATTTAGCTCGAGAAATTATTTACTATATGCACAATTAATTCAAAAATACTTACATAATCATCTAGATGGTTAGCATCCCTATGAACACAAAAAGTCGCCCTAATAATCCTTATTGGAAGAGATTTTTTTTCTTTGAGGAGAAAAAATAACACAATTTAGTTGACTATACATTCTGCATACTTGTTTCAAAACCTAAATGCAATACAAAGTCAAAACCACATTTTCTTTCTATTGAAATATAAAATATTTACTCATACCATAAACTAAAAATTCATTTTATTAATTTGGCTCATCCAAAATTTTGTTATCCAATTTTCGTATTTAATTAATCATTTTAAAATTAATAATCGAGACTCTCATTTCACTAACAGCGTACTCAGGCCCGAGAAATTTATTAAAGTCCGCGCCAAAAGGGACAGAGAATGGGCCGAAGCCCTACCAAATTGATATTTTATTTATCCATATAATATCGTCGAATTCTCGATATTTTATATAATATCCTATACCAAAACAAATTCTACGTCCGCTCCTAGTGACCGGAAATGGCTCGTGGACGGAGGGAGTATTATTAAATAGAGAAAATAGATAAATTCGAATAAATGGATGATGAGTGCACGCATATACCATTTGCTTGTGGTAGTCAAAATTACATGCCCCAAACATCGCCTATAAATAAACCCGCCAACTAAAAATCATCACAAAAAGGCATTTCTTCAACACTCCTTTTCATCTGAATCAACTAGAAAAGCAAGAAAGCGAGAGATCACTGTTGCAGCAATTCATTTTTTGTGTTAGATTAAATCAGAAAAATAAAAATGATGATGAAGTTCAACGCCGAAAACGGCAGCAATAGAAATCAGTGCAGAGCTGCAGAGGCGGCGGTGCCGCGGCAGCTGAGGGTGTCGTTCCGGGGGGAGAGCTACGTGGAGGCTGGCGGCGCGGTGTTCACGCCGCCGCTCAATTTCGCAATGGTGGAGTGCGGGATTTACCGGTCTGGATTTCCCGACTCCGGCAACTTCTCCTTCCTCGAAACCCTCAACCTCCGATCTATCATGTGAGTCTCTCTCCTCTATATATACATACATATGTATCTATAGACTATAAATAGAGAGGTGTGGCATAGTTTGAAAATTGAGGTCTGAGGATATGGTGCTGATTGAGTGTGTGTGGTGTGTGAAAACATAGACGTGGATATTAAGGTTTTTTTGACATTTTTTTTATATTAGTTGTTAGATTATTGAAGATTTGGGAAATGGCATTTAATGCTTTGTCATTGTGTGGGAAGAAAGATTAAATATAAAGGAGTCATTTTGGGTGTTTCTTTAGCTATTTTGATTACAATACAGTTATTACAGTTATTTCAGTTACTGTACAGTTTCATAAGATTTTTATGCAATAAGCATATGATTGAACATGGCTATAACTCTTTCCTTATATCACACATCAAAGTAGTGTGTGTGTGTGTGTGGAGAGATAGGTTAATTTGTGTTTTCTTTGTGTAGATATTTGTGCCCGGAGCCGTACCCCGACGCCAACGTGGAGTTTCTCAAAGCAAATGGGATTCAGTTATTTCAGTTTGGGATTGAGGGATGTAAGGTAAGTATAATGTTGGTATCATAATGTTCTTGAATAATGCTCAAAAATGAACATGGCTCCTTTAGTTATGAAAGGAGAGTACTGACTTCCTAAGAATTAATTAGCGACGGACGATTCTAGGGGGAACATGTTCCTGATACCTATAACACGAACTCGTGCTTAACAGGAACCCTTTGTGAATATACCCGAAGACAAAATTCGCGAAGCACTGAAGGTAGCTATAGGTATGTTGGTTTCAACTTTCAAATTCCCATTTCAGAAAATGCATGCTTGAGTTCAGTAAGATAACTTCGGTTTTATTCACTTTTTTTTCTTAATGTTAGATGTCAAGAATCATCCTCTACTGATTCATTGCAAACGAGGAAAGGTAATATATGTACATTCTCTATAGACTAAACTAGGTAGCTACAAAGTTGCAGATGTAAGTACTAACTTGTTATTGGATGTGGTCACTTCATTCAGCACCGAACTGGTTGCCTCGTTGGGTGCTTGAGAAAATCACAGAGATGGTGCCTGACTTCTGTTTTCGATGAGTACCAGCGGTTTGCAGCAGCCAAAGCAAGAGTTTCGGATCAGAGGTTTATGGAGATGTTCGACGCTTCATCCTTCAAGAACTTGCCTATATCATTCTCAGTCTCCAAGAGGTATAAGGAGTGTGCCTGATAGAATATTTTTTGTTTCATCAGTTCAACTAGTGAATAAACATCAGTATCAAAATTTATGGAGCAACGACATTTCCAAAGCCTCTGAACTATAAAGTAGAATGATTGTTTAGGATCAGTAAAACACAATCTATCAGATCAAGAAGGCTTCTCTTTTTCTTATATGAGTGTAAATGAGCCTAATTCTTATGCAGCTATCATAGTCACTCCATTGAAAGTAAAAGCTTGAATCAATATATTCTGAAGCATAATGATGACTCGTGCTATGGCCTTCACACAAGAGTATTGTTGAGAGCGAGAATATTTGAATGATCTAATATATACCGCTTCTAGTTCAGAATGATACCTTTCTCAGTAATGAATAATCAGCAATGCACATACATTCCTTATTCTGATAATTCTTCTGGATGGGTATTCGTCTTTGATGAAGCTTTATGTCTCCTGCAGAACACAACTGGTTAGTGGATGACAGGCAAAGGAGGTGAAAATGGCAGGTTAATTTTCAGTATGAGCTCACTCATCTTTCCATGAGCATTCTTTTTTGTATCTTTTCACAATACACTTGCCTCAAGTGTCGAAAGTAAAGTAGAAATCGTGCTTATTTTATCGTGCATAGGGGTCTACTTAGAGCAGCTATTTCAAATTCAATGTAACAACTCCTAGTTGTTTATGGAATCATAAAAGTTTGTGTACTAGTTAAGTCTCTGCAAGCCAAGCTGAAATTTCTCCCTCCCTCCCTCTCCTCTCTCTCTCTGAAGACAAGAGTTATGCTACACTAATTGCACCACTGAAAACAATTTACTGCTAGTTTAGCCACAGTTAGCAACCGAAGATTGCTTTCTGTGGTTACCTCTGATTGAGATGTTACATCTCCTTCTTGGACTTCTTCACTCGATAAAAGGACTCTTTCCAGGGAGGAGCACTGTCATATGAATCTTGGGTCAAAAACTGCCAGCGGATGCATAAATCAAATTGAATATCACTTCTGCACATTAAGGGGGAGAACAGTTCTTTTGACTTACACTAATCCCAACTTTTTCTTGAGGCCACGTCCTCATGGCTCTTAACGATCTTTGAATGAACTCACGCACATGATTATAGATACTGCATTGAAAAAAAATTAGTCAGACCGACGAGCTAGCCTTCGTCCAAAGATAAAAATGGTGCTGCATTCCGTTAGTCTGGGTTAGGATTTCTGCTTGAATATTTCATGTTATGCTAAAATCAACTGCTCCCCCAAAATAATAAATATGAGGTTCAAGTTTTTAAAAAATGGTTGAGGGTGCTGAAGCACCCCTCTGCATTGAACTGTTTCCGGGCAACATTTGCTAATTGAACCTGTAAAGGAGCTAGCTACTTGGATCTCAATTAATTAAAATGCATCGAGATTCAATCATTTAGTCCCTTTTGTTAGCTCACGAACTTGTTTGTTTGCATGCCTGTGAACCTATACCAAGTGAAGTTCGGCCCAATATTATGCTTTCAACCCTGTTCACAAGCTCGAATTCGATCCCCCTCCCCCCTAATTTTATGTACCTTGATTAATGACAAACCCAGCTCGAGCTGTGCACGAGCCTAACTATTTTGATTTGAGCCAAACTCAAATATGTATCAAGGTGGAGCCTAAGTAAAATGCAAATGTGTTAAGCTCGGGCTTGCTAGTGTTTGGGTAGGCTTGGTTCGTTTCCAGCCCTATATCGACTAATATAATTACATCTATGTCATACCTGAGCCGATGCCTATTGCAGGCAGCAAGGAAAGCCACTAAACCGTGGAGAATACTTCGGAGAGCACGAAAAATCTGATCAAAAGAAACATAACATATGTATAAATCAAAAATTGCAAGCAGATCAAATATGCAAAACACTAGTAACTAAGCAGATTTCAGTTGTGCAGCAAACTACCTGAGAGAAAAGGTCATTCCAAAGGGAACGCCACATTGAAATCTCAACTGTGCTCACCGTTGACTGAACACTCCTTGTCACCCTAAAGATGCTACTTGAAGACATCCACACATCTCTAAACAAGGCGAATAAGACCGAACTTGAGGACGCGAGAATACGGCAGAACCCGAAGAGCAGCCTGAACGGAGCGTAAAAAAGTATCCATGCTACAGAGTATACCAATTTTGTTGCTGGAAGAAACAGATAAAAAAGATTCAAGAATGTGTAGCCGTTATGTAGAAAAGGTTAAAGTGATTGATGAAAGTATGTGTCCTTACAAACATTCCAAGCTACATTGAACAAGTACCACACCGGCAGCAGGAAGATCTCCAAAATATCACCTATCATCGTGAAGGAAGATTCCACCACTGCCGAAATCACTGAGAAGAAATCCTCTGCTACTGGTTCGAACAGATTCCAAAGGGGCAAGAAGAATTCCACGACCTCAGCAAAGGGCCGAGCCAATGGCATAACACAGAATGAGAGGAAGGAGAGAACGGTCCTTGTTGCAGTGAGGAACCATTTCATGGCCTTTTGGAAGTTATGAAGAAACAGCATAGTTCCTAAATACTGAATCCTTGAAGTCATTTCCCACGCATCTATCCAGTCGCAGAGGGGTCCGAACATTCTAGAAACTGTTGCCTTAAGCAGAGGTACATTCTTGTATAAGTCATAGAAGCCAATGAGGACAGTAATGACTGAGATAAGGACATATAGGCCTCGTGCTAGAGGGCACATCCATGGTCGGTAGAGCCGGCAAAATCCTGGGTAAGACTGCAGGAAAATGACCCACGATGGAAGTCCAGCTTCAAGTAGAGTGAGTAGCCTTAGTTTTGGCATTATTATTTCCTTTAGCTTGAAAGGGAGATAGGGATCACTGAACTTGAATAGAATCAAAACATCACGATAGACTGTGACCTCGATTTTTTCTTCACTGTCACTTACATCAGAGGTCTTCGAACAGATTCCATTTGGTTCATTGTTTGCTTCTCCAGAGCTAGAAGCGTGCTCAGCTTCATAGTGACTAGAGCGAAAAAAATTCCATCTTCTGGGAGGCTCATTGAGGGTAGGAGACACACGGTGTGTTCTCTTAATACTGTCAGTTGTATCTGGACACACACTAGGAGTATGCTCCATAGAGCAGGGAGTTTCACTTCCTGCAGGTGTAACATCACTAGTAGTTTCGTCCCCATCCTCATTAATAGTCGTCACGAAACTTTCTTCAGCATCATAGTAATCCTCTCCTGAAATAACCTCAAACTTAGTGCCGCAACAAATTAACTTATGAAGCATTATCACATTCATGTGTTTTGTTATTCTGATTCTAGATATGCTAGAAAGTAGTAGAAAATGGATCAAGGCCTTGGACAATCAATAAACATGTTTATAGTAGTATTATACAAATTTGAACTTTGTAGTTCTGTTAGAAATGGAGGATTGAAAACAAATGAGGCAATGAGAATTGGACAGGATTTTCCATATACCTATGAACGTTTTAGCCACCTAAAAAATAATATTGAAATGATGCAAGAATCTAGAATGCAGTTCTGGCTATGACAAATACCTAATGTGATTTCCAAATGCTCCTTCAGCAGAATATGTTCTTCCATCGTCCCAGGAAACCATGAGGCTATGCTCCACACAGCTTGTGCTATACTGTCGAATTCCCATCTTCGCATAATCTTAGCCTCTATTGCAAGTGATGTATCTGTCTGAAAACGACAAACAAGAAACGAGAAAGCAGATTTCAGGCACCTGGTTTCTAAATGCAGTAACTAAAGTTTTCTCTGCGGTCACTACCAACCTGAAGATCATTATAATAATTGATTCCACGAACATTGCTCCACACAACCTCAAATACAATGAACCCATACAGAGTGCTGTGTATCAAGCCATTTGCAATCAATGAGGTTGTGAGCTTCTTTACTGGAAGCAAAGCATCCTCCCTAGATCCAACCACATCATCGATGACACGGAACCACTCTCGGAGAACTCTTAATTTTCTGGTAGGTGGTGGGGAAGAAGTCTGTGATTCTGGAAGTTCTTCAGTTGTCATTTTTTCCTTCTTGCCCCTTGTGTTCGCGAATGGGGACAACCTGGACTGTAGAAATATGAGAAGTACTTCTGAGCGAAACAGTTTTTGACAGAGCTTATGTTAACTTGATAGTGCTAACTATAATGGAACATAATCTTTTTAGCAACCTTAGTAACCATCAATTGCCACCAATGAGTAGGCAGAGGCGCAAGATCTTTCAGCCATGGCCTATTGTCCACCAAGATATAGAAATTCCCACTCTCAGAAGGTAGAAATAAGTGGAGATCTGAAAGGTAGGACTGCAAATCCCTGCACAAAGCATATGAACCTCTATATTAAACAGATTACAGCAATGTCTAGAGAAAATCTTTCAGAACATTGAGTTAGGATGAACGCACACCCATCCACCCACACACACACACGATGTATCCAAGAAAAGGAAGTCACTGTGAGATTTTCCTCTTTTGCATATTCAATAATCAGGAATTTTGAGAAATAGGCTGCCATGATCATTGTTGAATATATTAGATTATACACTAGAGATTAGTATAAACAAAATTCTCCTCCTTAGCATCCTACACACTAAGTTAAATAATGCTTTAGGCAACTACAAAAGCTTTACATTCCAATAGAGAGACCTCGGAAATCCATCATATACTCTTTACAAGGAAAATGATTTCTAGATATTCAGAGCTCTCCAATCTATTTCCATAACCTTTTCCTCTCTTCATAGTATTTCTTTAATAAGACCAGAAACCATATTTACTCACAAATTGAATGCCATTCATGGAAAAATCAATAAAAACAACTTCCAAAATCTAAATTCAGCCACAATGAATCCAATAAAAGAAATTAATTACCCAATCTGCAAACTCGTCAATGGAAAGATGCAGCGCCCCACTTCCCCTTGCGCCATTACTCAAACCTCGCTCCTTCTTCAAAGTTCCTCCTACCACCACAAGTTCAACAGCATTCAATTGACAGGATTGCAAAATCAATTGGGGGAAAAAAAACCTAAAAAGCAACAAAAAAAAATTACCTGAATAAACGAAATGCAGCTCGATTTCAGGGGATTTCCATAAGAATACTGCTTCGCACGAACAATCGGAACAGCAAACACCGATTACAAGCTTCATCAACCTTGAATCGAGGATCCAGGAAAAAATTGGGGGAAATTGATCGGATGTTCAGCTACGCGATCGAGCAATTATCTGTTTTTACGGTGTGAGGTGAATCAGATGCCGAGAATCGCAGCTTCTTAGCTTCAGCAGAGGTAATGAAGGTCTGCCATTAATGTGTGTGGAGAGAGAAAATATAGGAGCTGAAGATTGCGTGGATTTTGTAGAGAGAGAAGTGAATTTGTCTGTGGATCGTCGGAAATTCAGCGACACGTATCATGAGAGAGAGAAGGCGTTGATGAATTAAACCGGTAGTTATTTTCGTCGAATCCTCTACAAAAGGATTAAAATTCTGATCAACCGGCGCCGCCTCCGCCACCTCAAACAGGAAGAGCTCCTGCTCGCCTCCGTCGTCGACATTCAGGGTTTCCGGGAACGCAGAGAAGGTGTTTGCGTTAATGTCTATGCGAGGCATTGGCGTAGATCTCTTCGGCATTGTTTCAGCCAGCACAGTTTCCCAATTTTTCGATAGCAACGTCCCCAAATTCTCCCTCCGCCGGGGTTCCAGATCGTCGTCTTCGTCGTTGTCCTCCTCCACCGACCAATCGTCGAGCGACATCAGGTCGGCGCTATCCGCTACCGGCAGCGATCGGCTGGACCCGGTGTCGCTCAACCCGAACGCGTCCTCGGGCTTGAACGTCGAATAAGCCTCGAGATCGATGGAAATGCCGCGGCTCTTCAACGTCCCGGCCGCCTGGATCAGCTCCTCCAACGAGGGGGCGCCCGGGGACTGGGACCAGTCCTCGGACCCCTCGTCGGAGACGCCGTCCGTCGCGCCATAGCTCTCTGGCACGACGGACCTCGTCCGCACCGGCGCCAGTGCAGCTTCCTGTTTCACTGCCGCTGGCGCCGGGGCAGGGATCTGGCTCGTCGCTGCCGGCTTGCCGACTAAGGATGATTGATCTTTCAAGAATTCTTGAAGAGATTCGATCAATTCCTCGGATATCGTTTGCACGGTCGGATATTCGGAGTTTCTTCCGATGCCCGAGCTTTTGCAGAGGCTGAAGAAAGCAGAGACTTCATCAGATTGCTTCACAGCTTTGATGCAAGTTTGAAATGCAAAGACACAATTTTGGTATTGCATATGGAAGAAGCTATCAAGAATGAGGGAAAGCCCTTCAGATATATCTCTGTAAAGATCGAAGCTTTCCTTGAGCACGGCGTAGATCGCAATGTGGACGAGCCGGTTCGTTTTCGCGGACCCGGTCGGCCGCAAGACGATGGCCCGATCGAGAAGGCGTTGCCAGTACGACAACTTGTCGAGGAGCATCGTTGGCTTCATGTCCTGGATGGGCTCGGTGGCGGTGATGATCTTGCTCCGGCTCCGTTGGAAGACAGAGGAAGCCCCTTCGGACTCCTCCAGCGCCTTGCGGCGCTGGAGGTTCCCGGTGAGGTAGCACTCGAGGCGCTCGTCGAGGTAGAGGGCGAAGGCACGGACGAAGGAGGTGAAGTCCCACGGGCTCGAGTTGGACTCGTCGCGGAAGCTCGAGAGGTTGAGGATCTTGGCCCCACGCTTCATCGCGTGGAGGACCTCGCGCGGGAAGTAGGGGTCGCCGTCCTGGAAGATCCTGAGGACGAGCATCAGGGACTTCAGGGCGACGATCCAGTTGCGCGTGCGGCCAATGCGCTTTCCGATGGCCCGAGCGCAGGCCTCCGCATGGATCTTGCTGCAGGACACGAGCCGGAGGACCTCGTAGACGTATTTCTCGTCGACGGGGACATCATCGTGGCTCGTGGCCTTCAGCACGGCTACCTCGAGGCTGGAGGAGTCCTTGCTCGAGACCTTGGCGAGGCTGATGCTTGTTTGGTCTTTCACGGCAGCAATGGCCTTCTTGAGCTTGCTTGGCATTGTGGATTCAAGAGAGAGAGAGAGAAGAAAGAAGATTGTTGTTTTGGTGAATATGAGAAGAGAGAAAGTTGTGTTATTTCCTTGAGTTTCGATTGTACGGACAAGTGTTGCATCCTGTCATATGTTTCGGCCTTGAGGTAATCCATCTTTTAGGAACAAAACTATGTCGTTTCAATAGTAATGTGCATCATATTAACATTTTATGTTTCCTTGAAAATAGGTGGGCTTTGGGCAGACAGTGGTGATATGATTCAGTAAGTTTCTTTTATCATTTGTCTTACTATATAGAAACACATATACCAATATAAGGTTTACAATAAAAGTAAAAAGACTAAGAAAACAGAGTGAAAGTACTTATACTAATGTAGTTAAAATTACATGTATTGTATCACCTTGGAATCCATTTGGATACAAACAAAGCAATCCGGACAAAGAACCAATCTCCGGCAATATCCAACCAGTTGAAGAATGCAATTCTCCATGATTTCTTCAGTATGAATGAGCCAACAACTCCCCAAAATCCAAAGATAAAACCAAAGCCCATTGATATGCCAACTTCTTGCATAAATGAGAAGATGTTGCCATCTTTCTCATTCATGTTTTCCTCCGGATTAGTGGTGGATGGCCTCAAGCGATCTTCAGGGCATTTTTGCAAAGGGTCCCCGCAGAGCCCATCATTACCCGCATAAGCAGATGCACCGAAGCTCTGAAGTTGAGTACCGGTTGGAATTTTTCCAGACAAATGGTTGTTCGACAGATCAAGAACACCAATGGTGCTTATTTCTGCCAAACTTTTTGGTATATGGCCAGAGAGATGGTTGTGAGATAGATCAAGAGAATCTAGCATCTCCATTTTACCAATATCTGGAATTATATGTCCTGTCAAACTATTTCTTGATAGATTCAAGGATATTAATCCCCTCATAGTGGAAAATGATTTGGGAATGTTTCCGGTTAATCTATTGCTAGAAAAATCAATGAGTTTGAGAAGACTGAGATTTTCCCAATACTCGGATTCCTTACCTTTCCATTGAAATGATGAATATCCATAGAGCTTATTTGCATAGAAACCGTAAAATGAATCAAAAAGAGATTCATACATCAAGTTATCCTTATCAGTCAAGTAAGAAAAATTCTCGAAGCAATCAGGTATTATCCAAGACAAGTTGTTTAACGACAAATCCAAAACATGAATAAAAGTAAGATTGCATATCCCAAGAGGAATATTTCCATGCAATTTATTTCCACGAAGGTTTAGAATTTTTATATCAGTCATCTGCCAAATCCAAGTGGGGATCTCTCCTATTAACTTGTTCCCTCCGACGTCAAGGATAAGCAAATGTTGGCAATGTCTCAAATGGTAAGGGAACTCACCAGATAAATTATTAGCATGCAATTGTAGTCCTCTGAGGAAAAGTAAAGTCCCGAGAGAGTGAGGAATTTCCCCCGAAAAATGGTTGTTAGCCAAATTGATGGCGTACAACATTGGCATTTGATCCCAACAGTTGGAAATCTCTCCTGCAAACTGATTATGGGCGAGGGAAAGGACTGAAATGGGAGAGAAAGGAATCTTGCAAAGGGATGAAATTGAACCCGAGAACATATTTCCGCTTAAATGAATCTCGATAGCAAGGGCAGGAAATAATGGTATAGGACCTGAGAATCGATTGTAACTAAGATCCATATACTCAATGGAGGTGGATGTGAGATTTGAAATTGTGCCACTTATTTGATTGTTGGAGAGATATAAGACCACTAATGAAGAAGACGCACTCCACAACCATCTCGGGGCTTCGTCTGTTATATTGGCAACACTAAGATCAAGAGATGACAAATTCAACTGTGTTCGAATCCAGTTTGGAAAATATGGACCCACATTGCACCTGGCTAAAGATATTTCACTCAATTGAAAAGGAGGGATCCAGTCAGATGCAATATCCAAGATCAATGATGGATTGGAGGATAAATATAGTGTCTTTAACTTATCAAGCTTGATGAAGTATGATTCAGAGACTATACCTTCCAACGAATTATGAGAAAGATCGTAGGTTTGTAAGGTTCCCTAACTGAGGAGGAATGGTCCCGGAAAAGTTAGAACTCCTGAGATACTAGTGTTGCACTTGTTTCATGGAACTAATGAATTCCGGGATCGGAAGGCCTCCAAAATCATTCCAACTGAGGTCAAGATAAGTCAAATGATGCAACTTGAGCAACGAATAACCAACCTTACCTCTCGAGGCTACACCAATAAGTCGGAGGGCGATGACGTGGCGAGTTGCGTTGCTGCACTCAACGCCATACCATTCGCAGCATTCGTCGCTTTGCCACGACGAGAGATGGCCATACTCATCAATGAGGCCATTCTTGAAGCTTAGAAGAGCTTCTCTCTCCCTCTCTATGCATCTCACTTGCACATCTCCTGAAACAACCACACACAAAAGAAGAACAAGAAGAACAAATTTGATTGCAATTCTTTTATATGAAATCATACTCTCTTTGTTGATGATGGAAGTGAAGTGTATTTGTGGGATACTTTGTCATCTCATGTGTAAATGTGTAACGGTTTAAATATGCAAAGTCAAGATATTTGACATTTATTCTATTGCAGGCCTAACCTAATGTGAGACTTTTCCTAGTGGCATTTTCTGTTCAAACTTTGTGGCTTTAATCTTTGATGATATCAATTTGTCAGTTCAACATTGCATGGATTCATTTAATATTATGTTGGAAATTTTCTTCTTAATTTTTGATGGGTAGTATTGAATTCTTTGAAGATAATAAGATAGTGATGATCATATACATTTATACATAGATATTTCTTATTAAGTTAAATGGCGAATTTAATCCTAAAAGCATGAAGATTTTGCATGATTTTTTAATCAATGCATGAAATGAAGAAATTACTAATAAATTCCAGTCACAAAGTTGTGATACTACAATGTATTAAGAAGAAATGTAGAACAAAACGCAAATGATCTCAGACGTAAAAACGATATACTATGTACGTAAGAGATGAAGTACTATGATCAAAATTAGTTTCGGATTAGCATGTGATTGAAAAATTATTTCATAAATAATTAGACTACTACATCATCTCTTATTAATATACATAACGAAAATTGATAAAATTGGGAAAACACTTAATTAGGAAATAGTAGCAAACTACATGCACTATTACATGGTCATTAATTAAAATACATGACAAATATTGATGAACTTAGGAAAAACACTTAGGCCATGTACTATAATTCAAGTACCAAAACCATCTATAAGCAACATAACTCTTCATCCTTTCTTCTACTATCCACGAGCTTGTCCACCTCTATTCAGAAAGAAGAATTAAATAAAATCTTGACAATAATATATATTCAATTACAAAATTTTAATAAATTACAGTAAAATGTAGTAGTTAATATATTACCTATAATTCACATGTTTCTCCATTTGGATAAAAACACAGCAATCCTGACGTAGAACCAATCTCCAACAGCATCAAACGAGTTAAAGAATGCAATTCTCCATGATTTTTTCATGATGAATGAACCAATAACTCCCCAAAATCCAAAAATAAAACCAAAGGCTATTGATATGCCAACTTCTTGCATAAACGAGAGACCAATATTGTCGTCTTTTTCGTTCGTGTTTTCCCTCGGATGATTAGTGGTTGGTGGCCTTAGTCTATCTCCGGGGCACCTTGGCAGAGGGTCGCCACGGAGTCCATCATTCCCAGCATAAACCGATGCATTGAAGCTCTGGAGTTGAGTACTTGTTGGAATTTTTCCGGACAAATTGTTGTTCGACAAATCAAGAACACCAAGAGAGTATATTTCTGTCAAACTCGTAGGTATCTTGCCCGAGAGTTGGTTATATGACGGATCAAGAAAATTTAGCATCTCCAGTTTACCAATATCTTCGATTATATATCCTGTCAAACCATTTCTTGATAAATTCAAGGAACTTAATCCGCTCATGTAGGAAAATGATTTGGGAATGCTCCCAGTCAATCTATTGCTTGAAAAATCAATGAGTTTGAGAAACTCGAGATTTTGCTTGTATTCCCATTCATGACCTTTCCATTGAAATGATGAATATCCATAGCGCTTATTTTCCTCTGTATTTTGGGAGATTATTACAATAAACATAGATGGACCAGGATTCGGAAACTGGCTATTCTTTCTAGCCATGACAGTTGAATTGGTGAAGCAATCAGGTATTATCGAAGACAAGTTGCATATCCCCCGAGGAATACTGCCATGAAATTTATTTCCACGAAAGTTTAGATAATGCATGTTATATTTCTCACGAATCCAAGGTGGGATCTCTCCAGTTAACTTGTTCCCTTCAACATCGATTAAATACAATTCTTGGCAAAATCTCAAACTGTCAGGCAGCTTACGGATAAGTAATTATCGCGGATCTGCAGTATAACGAGGTGGTCTAAGTTGCCAAAAGAGCGAGGAATTTCACCCGAAAAATTGTTTTTAGCCAAGTCGAGGGACTGCAAGTTGGGCATATTCTCCCAGCAGTCGGGAACCTCAGAGGACAAGGGTATGAAGCTTATCATTGCTAGTTTTGCAAATCGATGATATTGAACCGGATAACATATTTCCAGACAACATAATATCGGAAGCCATGGTAGAAAAGGACTGTATAGGACCTAAGAATTGATTGTTACGAAGATCCATATACCGTATGGAGGTTGATGAGAGATTAGGAATTGCACCACTTATTTGATTGTCGGAGAGATCCAAGTTTCCGAATGATGAAAACGTACTCCACAACCACCACGGGGCTTCATGTGTTATATTGGCACGGCCGAGATCAAGGGAATGCAAATTCCTCTGAGTTTGAATCCATTTCGGGAAATACGGGCCCACGTTGCACCCGCCTAAAGCTATACTTTCCAATTGAAAAGGAGGACTCCAATCAAGGGGAATATCAAAGATCAATGAATTGTAGGATAAATCAAGTGTCTTTAACTTATCAAGCTTGGTGAAGTGGGATCCCGAGACTAGACCTTCTAAAGAGTTATAAGAAAGATCTAGAACTTGAAGCTCGGAGAGTTGGCCAACACTTAGAGGAATGGAGCCGGTAAAGTTATTTCCCAGAAGATGAAGTTCTTTCAATGAAGAAAATGCGCTAAGGTCTGGGATGGATCCATTGAGTTTATTATCAGACAAGTCTAGTATTTCGAGTGATTCGAATACAGAACCAAGTATAGAAAGAGATGTAGAACTCAAAGAGTTAGACGAAAGATCAAGTGAGTGTAGGTTGGTAAGGTTCTCTAACTGAGGAGGAATGCTCCCAGAAAAGTTAGAATATTTAAGGAACAAGTGTTGTAATTGTTTCATGGAACCAATGAATTCTGGGATCGGAATGCCTCCAAAATCGTTGAAACTAAGGTCGAGATGATTTAAATGATGCAATTCGAGCAATGAAGGGCGAACATCACCTTTCAATACACGACCTTTATTTTCAAGACTACTAAGTTTGAGAGTGGTGACATGGCTAGTGGAGGTACTGCACCCAACACCATGCCATTCGCAGCATTCGTTGCTTTTCCACGACGAGAGAATACCATCCTCGTCGATGAGGCCATTCTTGAAGCTTAGAAGAGCTTCTCTCTCGCTCTCTATGCATCTCACTTCTGCATCTCCTGAAACAAACACACAGAAAAGAACAATAAGGATAAATTCGGTTGATATATTTTTATCAGAAATCATACTTTCTTTATTATTGTATGGAAGTGAAGTGTATTTGTGAGATAATCCTTTCTCAAATGTAACGGTTTAAATAGATAAAGATCGAATGATACTATTCCTAAAATGAAATATAACTTAGCGTAAACGTCTTGCAAATCAAGTAGAAAAAAACAAAACAAGAAAGTAACACTTGACTAAGTTATAACCGCAAATAATAGAAATATTCTTTGAAGTTAATTTATGATATCACTGAAAATAGCTAGGGTTTTAATTGACAAAACAACTTTCCAACAAATAAAAAAAATTCAATATAAGAATTGCGTAGAAAATTAATTAGAAAAAATAAAATCAATGAAGAAAATGACAATATAGTAAATTGAAGTTTACCTAATTATAATCACTAAAAATCAACACAATAATTAAAAGATAATTCTTGATGATGATACACATAGATATTCCCCATCTATTATTAAATGATAAATGTAACTGTATATGCATGGAAATTGTAATGATTTTCTCATCAATGAAATGAAACGAAAGCGTCTTACCAATTAAGTGCGCCTCATTATCCTCGTTAAAGTAAATAATTTTTTCTTTAGAATTAATTGTTGAAAACAATATAACTTCACCTGAGTTTACAATTTTCACGTGATTCTTACAAAGTAGCACAAATAATTGGTTCACTCTTGCAGATTCAGACTCTTGTAGATTCAGATTGGGCATCTGTTATTCTTTCTCGATTTGGGCCGTGAGAGCAGTTTTTGGAATTGGGCTTAAAACATGGAGTAGATTGATATGAAGGTTGGCTGAAAATTTATGAAGACTATTGGGCTTGCAGGCCCAAACATAACAAATATGATTGTAGTCCAAAGAAATGGGCTTTGGGAAAAAGGTCTAAATGGGCTTAGGAAAAACACTTAATTTGACAACATAACTGTTATCACCAAACATTGATAAAAGTAAAAAAACACACTAAATTTGACAACATACACTATTATCACCAATTAAAATACATTACAAACATTGATAAAGTAGGAAAAAACATTTAATGCATGGACTATATGTTACACACCAAACATGACCGGTTGTTCTTACAACCGATGTGGGACATTGAGTCTGTAACACTATAGTACTCGAACCAAACTATTCATAAGCAATACATAGTTCTTCCTCCTTTCTTCTACTATCCACAAGCTTGTCCACCCCTATTCAGAAACAAAGATGGGATAATATCGTGAGAATAATAAATACAACATATTATGCATTCAATTACAAAATCATATTAATAACTAAGCATGTTTAATGAAATATGAAAATTCTTTAACTTTTCACACTAAATGGGAGAAAATTGAAAATGAGGAAAAATTTATTGAAGTAAAACGGAGTAGTAGTTAAAATTACCTGAGTATTTTAGCTTCATCTCCATTTGGATACAAACACAACAATCTTGACATAGAGCCAATTTGCAGCATCATCTAATAAGTTGAAGAATGCAATTCTCCATGATTTCTTCACTATGAATGAACCAACAATTCCCCAAAATCCAAAGATAAAACCAAAGGCCATTGATATGCCAACTTCTTCCATAAACGAGAAGTTGTTGCCGTCTCTCTCATTCATGTGTACCCCTAGATTTGTGGTGGATGGCCTCAAGCTATCTTCGAGGCACTTTGGGAGAGGGTCACCACAGAGTCCAACATTCCTGGCATAAGCCGAAGCATTGAAGCTCTGAAGTTGGGTACTCGTTGGAATTTTTCCACAAAAATTGTTGCTTGACAAATCAAGAACACCTAGAGAGTATACTTCTCCCAAACTTGTAGGTATCTTGCCCGACAGTTGGTTGTGTGATAGATCAAGAGAATTTAACATCTCTAGTTTACCAATATCTGGAGTTATATATCCCGTTAAACTATTTCTTGATAGATTCAATGATTTTAATCCCCTCATACTGGAAATTGATTTGGGAATGTTCCCAGTCAATCTATTGCTTGAAAAATCAATGAGCTTGAGAAGATTGAGATTTTCCTTGCATTCGAATTCCTTACCTTTCCATTGAAACGATGAATATCCATAGAGCTTATTTACCGTCGTACTATTTGGATATGTTGGAGCAGAAAGATATGGATCGGTAGTTTTCAAGAGAGTATAATTATTGAAGCAATCAGGTATTTTCGAAGACAGATTGTTTATCGACAAATCCAGAGCTTGAATATTAGTAAGGTGGCATATCTGGGGAGGAATAATGCCATGCAATTTATTTCCACGAAAGTTTAGATAACGCAAGTTGTATAACTCACCAATCCAAGTGGGGATCTCTCCGGTTAACTTGTTCCCTTCAATATCAATTAAATACAATTCCTGGCAAAATCTCAAACTGTAAGGCAACTCACCGGATAAGTGATTATCGCGGATCTGCAGTACAACGAGGTGGTCTAAGTTGCCAAAAGAGCGAGGGATTTCACCTGAAAAATTGTTGTTAGCCAAGTCGAGGGACTCCAAGTTGGGCATATTCTCCCAGCAGTCGGGAACCTCTCCTGACAACTGATTATTAGAGAGGACAAGGGTTTGAAGCTTATCATTGCTAGTTTTGCAAATCGATGAAATTGAACCGGATAACATATTTCCAGACAAAAAAATATCGGAAGCAACTCTAGAAAATAACGGAATAGGGCCTGAGAATTGATTGTTACGAAGATCCATGTAACGGATGGAGGTGGATGAGAGATTCGGAATTGCACCACTTATTTGATTGTCGGAGAGATCCAAGTTTCCTAATGAGGAAAACGTACTCCACAACCACCACGGGGCTTCATCTGTTATATTGGCACGACTGAGATCAAGGGAAACCAAATTCCTCTGAGTTCGAATCCATTTTGGGAAATACAGGCCCGCGTTGCACCCGCCTAAAGATAAACTTTCCAACTGAAAAGGAGGACTCCAATCAAGGGGAATGTCAAAGGTCAATGAATTGATGGATAAGTCAAGTGTCTTTAACTTATAAAGCTTGATGAAGTGGGATGCAGAGACTAAACCTTCCAAAGAATTATGAGAAAGATCTAGAACTTGAAGCTCTGAGAGTTGGCTTATACTTAGAGGAATGGAACCTATAAAGTTATTCGCCGAAAGGTTCAGTTGTGTCAATGAAGAAAATGCACTTAGGTCAGGGATGGATCCAATGAGTTGATTATACGACAAGTCTAGTATTTCGAGTGATTCGAATACAGAACCAAGTATGGAATGAGATGTAGAACTCAAAGAGTTATATGAGAGATCTAGTGAGCGTAAGTTGGTAAGGTTCCCTAACTGAGGAGGAATGTTCCCGGAAAAGTTAGAATGTTTAAGAAACAAGTGATGTAATTGTTTCATGGAACCAATGAATTCTGGGATCGGAATGCCTCCAAAATCATTATGACTGAGGTCAAGACGATTTAAATGATGCAACTCGAGCAATGAAGAATGAACATCACCTTTCAATACACCACCATTATCAAGACCACTAAGTTTGAGGGTGGTGACATGGCTTGTGGTGGTGCTGCACCCAACACCATGCCATTCGCAGCATTCGTTGCTTTTCCACGACGAGAGAATACCATCTTCGTCGATGAGGCCATTTTTGAAGCTTAGAAGAGCTTCTCTCTCGCTCTCTATGCATCTCACTTCTGCATCTCCTGAAACAAACATACATAAAAGAACAATGAGGATAAATTTGATTGATATTGTTTTATGAGAAAGCATACTCTCTTTATTATTGTATTGAAGAGAAGTGTATTTTTGGGATGATCCTTTCTCAAGTGTAACGGTTTAAATAGATAAAGATAGAATGATTCAATTCCTCAAATGGAATATAACTTGCGTGACGTCTTGCAAATCAATTAGAAAAAAACAAAACAAGAAAGTAACGCTTGACTAAGTCATATTCGCAAATAATACAAATATCTTTGAAGCTAATTTATGATATCACATAAATCAAGGATTTAAGTGACCAAAGAACTTTCCAACATGGCAACATATATAAAACAAAATTCAATAAGAATTGCGTCGAAAATCAATTACGAAAAGACAAAAGAGTAGACGATGGTTGACTAATTCACAATCACTAAAACCCTACAAAAGAAATTTAAAGATAATTCGTGATGATAATATACTTGATATTTCTATCAATCAAATGACAAATTTAATTTTACATGCATGAAGATATAATGTACATTGAATTTACAAAAACCTTCCAATCCAAAAGTTTAGATTTCATTTTTTTCTCATCGATGAAATATTAAAGAATTTACTAATGCCTTCGATCCAAAAGTTTGAGGTTAAAATAAATGTTCAATATAAATCTTTTGAAATATTATTTAATTCTTGAATAATGCTTAAGATAATTAACCTCAAAGGCAAGTTTATAAAAATGAAATTTGAAAAGGCCCACGAATAAGAACTCTCCATGCAAATGGTGAGTTTGGAGTATGAATGAAGCCCAAATTAACGAAATAACGAATTTACTAATTATGTTGAAGTGGTCTCAATAAAGTCAATGAAGTTGTAATATACTTCATATTTTTTGTGTTGTCATATATTTTTTTTTGAATAGTCAACATAATTTAACTTTAACCTATTGGTGGTGACTTAACATCGGAATTTTTGGTAGTCATGTTACGTATTTTATTAAAGATTATTTAAATAATTTTCAAAATTAAAAACAAAATATAATTTGATTAAACTTTTTTTTATGACTTGCCTTTTACATTATTAAAATAATTTTGATAATGATAAAAAAAATACCATGTTCAGTTACTATTAAAGATATGCACTAAAATATTTGTGGTAGTAGAGCTGTAAAACTGTCGAGCCGGGCCTAAAGCTGTCCGGGCCGCTTTTGAAGAGATTAGGCCCATCATAACTGTGGGCTTCTTCTATTATAGAAATGGAGGAAGGCATATCACAATTATGGACTTCGCTTTCAGAACAATTTTTTATTGAATGTAAATTTATTCAAAAAATATAAAAATTCTGAATATCCGAAATAGATTTTTTTATTATTAGAAACATTAATATAGAAATTTTTATACAAGATATTATTTGAATAAAATCATATACTTATTAAATGTAATTTTGATTTCCGCCTCACACCACATGAAAAAAAGAACGGCTATGGACATTTTTAAATGCTATTAAGAACGCTAATTTGTGTGTTTAAATGTCGCACCAATATTTTGTAAAAATTGTTTACTTACTCAAATGAAAAGGAGGAAAGTGTGACATTATATTATTTAAAAACATCTACATATATGTGATATAAGGTAAAATACTTAATTTGACAATAATAAGTGCATTTACATTATTACATCATCATTAATTAAAATACATGACAAACATTGATAAAAGTAGAAAAAACACTTAATCCTTAGACTATAACTCAGGTACCCAAACTATTTATAAGCAATATATAGTTCTTCCTCCTTCTACTATCCACGAGCTTGTCCACCTCTATTCACAAAGAGAGATTCGATAATATCTTGAGAATAATAAATGATAGATTATGCATTCAATTACCAAATCATAATGACTAAACATGTGTTTAATGCAATATTGAAACTCTTTAGCTATTCAAGAAAATTGAGAATGATGAAAAAAAATTGAAGTATTTAATGTTACCTGTATTTCAGTTTCGTCTCAATTTGGATACAAACACAGCAATCTTGACGTAGAACCAATCTCCAACAACATCGAACAAGTTGAAGAATGCAATTCTCCATGATTTCTTCAGTATGAATGAACCAATAACTCCCCAAAATCCAAAGATAAAACCAAAGCCCATTGATATGCCAACTTCTTGCATAAATGAGAAGTTGTGGCCATCTTTCTCATTCTTGTTTTTAGTGAGGAATGGCCTCAAGCTATCTTCTGGGCACTTTGGCATTGGGTCGCCACAAAGTCCATCATTCCAGGCATAAGACGAAGCATTGAAGCTTTGAAGTTGAGTACTTGTTGGAATTTTTCCGGACAAATTGTTGTTGGATAAATCAAGAACACCGAGAGAGTATATTTCTGCCAAACTCGTGGGTATCTTGCCAGAGAGTTGGTTATGCGATAGATCAAGCGAATCTAGCATATTCAGTTTACCAATATCTGGGATTATATATCCTGTCAAACTATTTTTTGATAGGTTCAAGGATTTTAATCCCCTCATATCGGAAAATGATTGGGGAATGCCCCCTGTTAATCCATTGCTTGAAAAATCAATGAGTTTCAGAAGCTCGAGATTATCCCAATATTTGGATTCCTGACCTTTCCATAGAAATGTGGAATATCCATTGAGCTTATTTTCATTGAAATTAGCATAAAACAATAATTCAGGACTTGGGGCAGTCTTCTTATTAGCCAAGACAATAAAATTGTTAAAGCAATCAGGTATTGTCGAATGCAGATTGTTTATCGACAAATCCAGAACTTGAATATCCGTGAGATTGCATATTTGGGGAGGAATACTACCATGCAATCTATTTCCACGAAGGTTTAGAAATTGCATATTATACAAATGGCCAATCCAAGTGGGGATCTCTCCTGTTAACTTGTTGCCTCCAACATCAATAAATATCAATCTTTGGCAAAGTCTCAAACTGTAAGGCAACTCACCAGATAAATTATTACCATGCATCAGCAGTGCAGCGAGGTATTGTAAAGTGCCCAGAGAGTCTGGAATTTCACCCGAAAATTTGTTGTTAGCCAAATTGAGGGAGTATAAGTTTGGCATTTTTTCCCAACAGTTGGGAACCTCTCCTTCCAACTGATTATCTGACAGGTTAAGGAAATCAAGCTGATTGTGGTGAGTTTTGCAAATAGATGAAATTGAACCCGAGAACATATTTCCACTCAAGTAAATGTGACCAACATTGGGATGAAGTATTGGTATAGAACCCGAGAATTGATTGTTACTCAGATCCATATACGTGAGGGAGGTCGAAGAGAGATTTGGAATTGTACCACTTAATTGATTATCTTAGAGATATAAGAATCTTAAAGAAGATATATTCCATAACCACCTCGGAACTTCACCTGTTATATTGGCATTACTGAGCTCAAGGGTATCCAAATTCCTCTGAGTTTGAATCCATTTTGGAAAATATGGTCCCACATTTAACCCGCCTAAATACACATAACTCAACTGAAAAGGAGGGTTCCAATCAGAAGCAGTATTCCATGTCAATCTATTGGAGTCTAAAATAAGTGACTTTAACTTATGAAGCTTGATGAAGTGGGATTCAGAGACTAAACCTTCCAAAGAATTAGAAGAAAGATCTAGAACTTCAAGGTTGGAGAGTTGGCCAATACTTAGAGGAATGGAGCCTGTAAAGCTATTTCCCTGAAGAGATAGTTCCGTCAATGAAGAAAATGCTTGCAGGTCTGGGATTGATCCACCGATGTTACAATTATTCAACCACAATTCACTTAGGGACCGGAGACTTTGGATCTGGTGTAACCAATTGGTATGATTTAAGTCTATGAAACTCAGATCAAGATAAGTCAACAAAGAGAGATTAGAAAGCCAATCGAGATTCTCACTCTTCAAAGGATTCATGGAGAGATCAAGAGAACGCAAGTTGGTAAGGTTGCCTAACCGAGGAGGAAGGGTTCCAGAAAAGTTTGAACTCATAAGAAATAGGTATTGTAATTGTTTCATGGAACCAATGAATTCTGGGATTTGAATGCCTCCAATCATTACCACTGCCTCCAAAATCATTAATGCCTCCAACTGAGGTCAAGTGAGTGTAGGTTGGTAAGGTTCCCTAACTGAGGAGGAATGCTCCCAGAAAAGTTACACCTACTAAGATACAAATCTCGTAGTTGATTCATGGAACCAATGAATTTTGGAATTGGAATGCCTCCAAAATCAATATCACTCAGGTCAAGATGATTTAAATGATGCAAGTCAAGCAGTGAAGAACGAACCTCACCTTGCAATCCACCAACATTCATTAAGTTTGATGGAGATGACATGGCGAGTGGTGTTGCTGCACTCAACGCCATGCCATTTGCAACATTCTTCGCTTCCCCACGACGAGAGATAGCCATACTTCATCGATGAGGCCATTCTTGAAGCTTAGAAGAGCTTCCCTCTCCCTCTCTATGCATCTCACTTCTGCATCTCCAGAAACAAACACACAAAAAAGAACAACAAGAGAAAATTTGATTGATCTTATTTTGAAAGAAATCATACTCTCTTTCATTGATATTATGTGTGTGATGTGTATTTGTGTGATACTACATTGTCCAAAGCGTAACGGTTTAAATAGGTAAAGATCGAATGAAACAAATCCTATAATGAAATTTAAATTGCGTACACGTGGAAAAAGCTAAACTAAGAAAGTAACGCATGACTAAGTTATAATCGCAAATATAAATTTTCCTTGAAGATAATAAAAGTTATGATAACAGAGAATTATTGGTGACTGTTTAAAATGACAAGAATTTCCCACATATAAAAAAATCAACGTAAGAATTGCGTCGAAAATCAATGAAAAAATGACAAAAAAAAAGTAAAGCGACGGTTGACTGACTTGACTCAATTATGATCACTAAAAATCAATAAAAGAAATTTAAAGATAATTCGAGATGATTATAAACTTAGACATTTGTCATCAATTAAATGGAGACGAATGTAATTTTACATATTGTACATGATTTTCTCATAACTGAATTTACTATAACTGAATTTTTCAGGGATAAAAAATCGAGATGCAATTACTTGGCAAAAGAAAGTGTCCTGAAATTATTGATAAATTAATCTAATTTTTTGATTTTTAAGGACAATTTTGATTTGCGTCCTTTAATTTTAGTTGGGACACCAATAATAAGGATATTTTTTTAAAAGCGGTGGTGGTATATTTAAAATCATAAATTAGCATCCATAAATGCATTGAAAAACATCTCTAACGAGTTTTTTTTTTATATATTTTTTTAGTCGAATGATAGCTCTTGATGATAATATACATAGATAATCTCATCTATAATGAAATGAAAGGTTTTTACCAATTAAGTGCGCTTCATATCCTTGTGAAAGTGAATTGTTTTTTTTTTTTTAAAAAAAAAATTTAGAATTAATAGTTGAAAACAATATACTAACACTTATCCGAGTTTACAATTTTCATGAGATTCTTATAAAATTACAAGATTGACATGATTTGACCAAACTTTATGATTTTTTGACAGGATCTTTCAGTTAATAATTTTAGTATCATGTTCAGTTCCATATTTTCAAGACATGCAATTTATTTCCACGAAGGTATTATCCAAGAGAGTAAAATTATTGAAGCAATCAGGTAGTCTTCTTATTAGCCAAGAGAGTAAAATTATTGAAGCAATCAGGTATTATCCAAGACAAGTTGTTTATCGATATATCCAAAACTTGAATATTAGTAAGATGGCATATCCGGGGAGGAATACTACCATGCAATTTATTTCCACGAAGGTTTAGAAACTGCATGTTATACATCTGGCCTATCCAAGTAGGGATTTCTCCTATCAACTTGTTCCCTCCAACATCAATCAACTTCAATTGTAACGTTTGATTGCATGAAATTTGATTGCTATTCTTTTATCAAAAATAATATTCATGTATGGAAGCTTAGAAGTGTATTTGTTGGATACTCCATTGAATTTGTTATAATTGTAACGTTTAAATAGGGAATACATAATGATACATTTCCTAAAGTATAATCCAACATGTTTAGACGACTTGGAAGTCAACTGAAAAGACAAAATAAAAAAATGACGCGTAAGTTATACCATTCGTTCAAAAATATAAACTTTAAAAGGGCCGCGAGTTTTGATGAACAAAGGGTAAAGTAAGTAAGAGAGGATAAAGAATAAATAGTGTAAATAGTATTAATAGATAGTGGGGGTCTATATTATTAATTGTAAATTGTGTTTAGTTAGATTAATTTAGAAGTGTATAATTTTACAGGACGAACTAAAAGAAAAAAATTTAATCAATGAAAAAAAATACAAAACTGAAAAGCGATGGTTGACTAAATTATAACTACCCAAAATTACAAAATTAATTGAATGATAATTCGTGATGCTACATGGATATTTACTCATCAATGGAATGAAGAATTTACTATATGTTGCCGTTGGCGAGTAAGATCAAAATGGTACTCCCTCCGTCTCTGAAAATTCATTACATATTTCCTTTTTCGCTCGTCTTTAAAAATTTGTACTATTTCACTAATTTTTTTTTATTTTTTTAATAAAGTTAAATAATTTTTTAAAACTGAGATTGATTAAAAAAGTGGAACAATTAACAGAGATGGAGTATGATACATTCGACCCTTTTGTCTTTATTGAAATAATTTTGGTAACAATTAGAATCATGCTCGGTACCCATAGTCAAGGGCCTCTAAGGCATACACTAAAGCGACATGGGCCGATTTGGAAGGGCGAAAGCCCATCATAACTGGCTTTTTCTATTATTCCATGGAGCGAAGACTTTTTCTGTGAAACTATTTTACTTACATATTTCGTTTGTCCCAGAAGAGTATTCCTTTCACCCTACGAAAAAATAGATTGAATTTACTTTTTACTATCGAATAGAAATAGTCTGATATTCATTTATGAAAATCTTTTCCTTTTCTCTATTTCTTTATCATTTATGGACCCATCATCTCTCCTACAATAGTTCAACTGTTTTTTCTCTCTATTCCTTTACTAATTACGCCTTAAAATCCGTGCCAATCTAAAATGATGTATTTCTTACGTAGTTTGCAGTGAATCGACACGCAATAAAGACAAATATGGTCGAATCCAATATGATCTAGTTGAAAAAATCGTGGCGTGCACATTGTTGCTTATTGCAAAGTATTAAGCATCCATTTTTCGAAGAAAAAATCATACAAACCAACACAAAGTTTGCAAATGAAAGCAAACATCATACTACAAAAACAAAGTGGTAGGTACATATACCTATTATTACCTAATTTTCTAATTCATCTCCATTTGGATACAACCACACAAGTCTTGACTTAGAACCAATATCCAACAGGTTGAAGAATAAACCAGCAAATCCCCCAAAATCCAAAAACAAAACCAAAGGCCATTGATAGGCCAAATCGTTGCATAAACGAGAAGTTGATGTCGTTATTCTCATTCATGTCTTCCCCGGGTGCAGTGGCATGTGGCCTCAAGCTATCTTCCGGGCACTTTGGCAGAGGGTCGCCACAGAGTCCATCATTCCCAGCATAAGCCGAAGCATTGAAGCTTTGAAGTTGAGTACTTGCTGGAATTTTCCCGGACAAATTATTATTCGACAAATCAAGAACGCCAAGAGAGTATATTTCTGCCAAACTCGTTGGTATGTTGCCAGAGAGTCGGTTGTGTGATAGATCAAGAGAATTCAGCATCTCCATTTTACCAACATCCGGAATTATAATTCCGGTCAAACTATTTCCTGATAGATTCAAGGAATTTAATCCCCTCATATCGGAAAATGATTTTGGAATGTTGCCGATCAATCTATTGCTTGAGAAATCAATGAGTTTGAGAAGCCCGAGATTTTTCTTGTATTCCAATTGCTGACCTTTCCATTGAAACGATGAATACCCATCCTGCTTATTTTCGTCCATGGTATCGAAATTTGTACCAAAAAGATATAGATCATAATATGTGGTATTCTTACTGGCCAAGACAGTAAAATTGTTGAAGCAATCAGGTATTATCGAATCCAACTCGTTTATCGACAAGTCCAAAACTTGAATTTGAGTAAGATTGCATATCTCGAGGGGAATACTGCCATGCAATTTATTTCCACGGAGGTTTAAAAATTGCAATTTATACATCTGGCCAATCCAAGTGGGGAACTCTCCTGTTAACATGTTCCCTCCAACATCTATCAATCTCAATTCTTGGCAAAGGATCATACTACTGTAAGGAAACTCACCCGATAAATTATTACCATGCAACTGCAGTGCAACAATGTACTCTAATGAGCCCAGAGAGACAGGAATTTCACCAGAAAAACTATTGTTGGCCAAATTGAGGGAGAGCAACGTGGGCATTTTCTCCCAGCAGTCGGGAACCTCTCCTGCCAACTGATTATTTGAAAGGATAAGGACTCTAAGTTTATCATGGCGAGTTTCGCAAATAGATGAAAGTGAACCGGTGAACATATTTCCACCCAAGTAAACACCACGAATATTGGTTGGAAATAATGGTATATGACTTGAGAATTGATTGTTACTAAGATCAATGTGCAAGATGGAGGTGGTTGAGAGATCCGGAACTATACCACTTATTTGATTGTCGGAGAGGTGTAAGTGTTGTAATAGAGAAAGTGTAGTCCACAACCACCTTGGGGCTTCATCTGTTATATTGGCACCATGGACATCAAGGGATGACAAATTCCTCTGTGTTCGGATCCAATTTGGAAAATATGGGCCCACATTGCACCCGGCTAAAGATATAGTTTGCAACTGAAAAGGAGGACTCCAACCAGGGGAAATATTCAACAACAATGGATTGAAGGATAAATCAAGTTTCTTTAACTTATCAAGCTTGAGAAAGTGGGATTCGGAGACTAAACCTTCCAAAGAATTATAGGAAAGGTCTAGAACTTGGAGCTCCGAGAGATGGCCAATACTTAGAGGAATGGAGCCGGTCAAGTTATTCCCGGAAAGGTACAATTCTTTCAATGAAGAAAATGCTCTCAGGTCGGGTATCGATCCATTGAGTTGATTATATTCCAGGTTCAATATTTCTAGTGATTCCAACACAGAAGCAAATATAAA
The DNA here is from genome assembly GCF_023119035.1 of Salvia hispanica. NCBI lineage: Eukaryota > Viridiplantae > Streptophyta > Magnoliopsida > Lamiales > Lamiaceae > Salvia > Salvia hispanica. Next base: position 46,310,365 of record NC_062970.1, on the reverse strand, counting down.
TATAGATGTATGACTTAAAGAGTTAAACGAGAGATCAAGTGAGCGTAGGTTGGTAAGGCTCCGAGGAGAAACAGAAAGGCTTGACATTGACAACACTAATGTTACAGAATGCCAAGTGCAATTCATGTAGAAACTGAAGACTTGTGATTTGTTCTAAAAAGTTGGTACGGCTTAAGTCGATGTGACTCAGATCAAGATAAGACAACAAAGAGAGACTTGCAAGCCAATTGGGATTCTCAATCCTCAAAGAGTTATACGAGAGATCAAGTGAGCGTAGGTTGGTAAGTTTTCCTATCTGAGGAGGAACAGTCCCGGAAAAGTTAGAACTCCTAAGACACAAGTGTTGCAACTGTTTCATGGAACCAATGAATTCCGGGATCGGAATGCCTCCAAAATCATTCCAACTGAGGCCAAGAGAGTTTAATTCATGCAACTCAAGCAATGAGGAGGCAATCTTACCTCTCAAACTCACACCATTAAGCTGGAGGCTGATGACGTGGCCGGTGGCGTTGCTGCACTCGACGCCATACCATTTGCAGCATTCGTCGCTTTGCCACGACGAGAGATGGCCATGCTTGTAGATGAGGCCATTCTTGAAGCTTAGAAGAGCCTCTCTCTCCCTCTCTCCGCATCTCACTTCTGAATCTCCCGAACCAAACACACAGAAAAGAACAACAAGAACAAATTTGATTGCAATTCTTTTATCAAAAATCATATTGATATATGGAAGTGAATTATATTTGTGGGATGCTCCAAATGAAACGGTTTAAATAGGTAAAGATAAATTGATACAGTCCTTAAAATAAAATCTAACTTGCTTAGGTGATTTACATACTAGTCAACTTTGAAGGACTGAACAAGAAAATGAAGTAAAAAAATACAAAACAATACGGAAAAAAGAAAAAAAATATTTTCAGATTACCAAAAATATAGCCGTTTTTTTACCCTTTTTTCAAACTTTTTTTATTATTTTATTTAAAATTATCCCTAAATCATTTATAAATACTAACATTCATTACCCATTCTTTACATCAAATTATCTTTCATTCGTACTTCAATTTTTTTTATTATGAATTTAATTATGTAATATTTAATTTATTAGTAATTTGTAATAGTATTTCGAGTATTTTTAATACATTTTAATATTGTGAAAATGTTTTTAGTAACTGAAGTATTTAAATTGAACAATAAAATAGTGGGATCCTTGTGCTCTTGCGGGAAGAGTATGGATGTGGGTGTCGTGCTCTTACGGAAGAGCAAACAGTAAAAAAAGAACAAAAGTGGGTCAAGGCCCACATCCATATTCTTGCCAAAGGGCATGGATGCTGCTCTTCCCAGCTATGCTCTAATTAGCTATGTAGGGAATCAGATCAGTCTTTGTTTGTGGGTTCCATATAAAGAGGAAGAAAATAGCGCTTAAGGCCAAAAACATGAAGAAGGAAAATTGGGCTCACACATGCAATTGTTCTTACCCACTCATCATAATTCATACATATAAATCACTAAAAACACCAATCATGTGATAAAATTAATGGCCGTGTGAATTGTGGGTAGAGTTGGATATAACGCGTTCTGTACGTACATAAATGGGGGCGGACGGAAAAGAAGAGAATTGGGCCAATTTTCTTGAGTTTGGGCCGGTTGACTCAATTATGGTTTGGGCTGGTGTATTAATTCTATGATTGGACTGAAGATTTATTGCTAAAGCTGAACTAGATTAAATAAAGAGAAAGAGGAAGTTGGAGTAGTTTTGTGTTAAAATGACAATCCTTTTTAAAGTGACACCGTGAAACCACTTATACAATAATATTATAAACGCTACACAACAATTTATAGATTGTTGTACAGCGTGTTGGATATTGCTGGCCAAGTGAATCATTGAAGTTATTGGAACTGTATCATGAATTGGATGAAAATCTTATATCTCTCATCTTACATGGAGGTGGTGGCTATTTAGACGGTGCTAGCTCGTCTTATTGGAAGAGTTTTGAACTACTCAAAATACTCGACATGGAAGATTTTGGAGCGAAGACTTTACCAGAAACTATCATCGTACTGACCGAGTTAAGATACTTTACCATGAAAATATTGGAAGAGAATGTCCAATCATAATTTGAAGTTGATATATTTTTTGTTGCGAGTACTTTCTTTTTTTCTTATGCAACTTGCAGTGAATCGACACGCTATAAAGACAAACATGGTCGAATCCAATATGATCTAGTTGAAAAAAATCGGGCACACTATATCTTATTGGAATGTATTCGCCTTAGTATACAAAAAACACAAACATCCATTTTGAAAAGAAAAAACTTTACAAACCTAACACAAAGTCTACAAATGAAAGTAGACATAATGCTACAAAAAACAAAGTGATAAGTACATATACCTAATTCACAACAAAAGAAAATAAATATCCAGATACAACCACAGAAGTCTTGACTTAGGACCAATATCCAGCATGTTGAAGAATAAACCAACAACTCCCCCAAAATCCAAAAACAAAACCAAAGGCCATTGATAGGCCAAATCCTTGCATAAATGAGAAGTCGATGTCGTTATTCTCATTCATGTTTTCCCCGGGTGAAGTGGCGTGTGGCTTCAAGCTATCTTCAGGGCACTTTGGCAGAGGGTCGCCACAGAGTCCATCATTTTCGGCATAAGCCAAAGCATTAAAGCTTTGAAGTTGAGTACTTGCTGGAATTTTCCCGGACAAGTTGTTGTTTGACAAATCAAGAAAGCCAAGAGAGTATATTTCTGCCAAACTCGTTGGTATGTTACCAGAGAGTCGGTTGTGTGATAGATCAAGAGAATTCAACATATCCATTTGACCAATGTCAGGAATTATACTCCCGGTCAAACTATTTCCCGATAGATTCAAGGAATTTAATCCCCTCATGTCAGAAAATGATTTTGGAATGTTGCCGATCAATCTATTGCTTGAAAAATCAATGAGTTTGAGAAGCCCGAGATTTTTCTTGTATTCCAATTGCTGACCTTTCCATTGAAACGATGAATATCCACCCTGCTTATTTTCGTCCATAATATCAAAATTTGTACCAAAAAGATATAGATCATAATATATGATATTCGTACTGGCCAAGGCAGTAAAATTGTTGAAGCAATCAGGTATTATCGAATCCAACTTGTTTATCGACAAGTCCAAAACTTGAATTCTAATAAGATTGCATATCTGGGAAGGAATACTGCCATGCAATTTATTTCCACGGAGGTTTAAAAAAAGCATTTTATACATATGGCCAATCCAAGTGGGGATCTCTCCTGTTAACATATTCCCTCCAACATCAATCAACCTCAATTCTTGGCAAAGGATCATACTGTAAGGCAACTCACCCGATAAATTGTTACCATGCATCTGCAGTGCAACAATGTACCCTAAAGCGCCCAGAGAGGCGGGAATTTCACCCGAAAAAGTATTGTTTGCCAAATTGAGGGAGAGCAAGTTGGGCATTTTCTCCCAGCAGTTCGGAACCTCTCCTGCCAACTGATTATTTGAAAGGGTAAGGGCTCTAAGGTTATCATGGTGAGTTTCGCAAATAGATGAAAGTGAACCATTGAACATATTCCCACCCAAGTAAACACCACTAATATTAGTAGGAAATAATGGTATATGACTTGAGAATTGATTGTTACTAAGATCAATGTGCAAGATGGAGGTGGTTGAGAGATCCGGAACTGTACCACTTATTTGATTGTCGGAGAGATATAAGTGTTGTAATAAAGGAAAGTGTAGTCCACAACCACCTTGGGGCTTCATCTGTTATATTGGCACCATGGACATCAAGGGATGACAAATTCCTCTGTGTTCCGATCCATTTTGGAAAATACGGGCCCACACTGCACCCAGCTAAAGATATAGTTTTCAACTGAAAAGGAGGACTCCAATCAGGGGCAATATCCAACATCAGTTGATTGAAGGATAAATCTAGTGTCTTTAACTTATCAAGGTTGATAAAGTGGGATTCAGAGACTAAACCTTCCAAGGAGTTATAAGAAAGGTCTAGAACTTGAAGCTCCGAGAGCTGGCCAATACTTAGAGGAATGGAGCCGGTCAAGTTATTCCCGGAAAGGTACAATTCTTTCAATGAAGAAAATGCTCTCAGGTCGGGTATTGATCCATTGAGTTGATTATATTCCAGATTCAATATTTCTAGTGACTCCAACACAGAAGCAAATATAAATATAGATGTATGACTTAAAGAGTTAAACGAGAGATCAAGTGAGCGTAGTTTGGTAAGGCTCCGGTGAGAAACAGAATGCTTGACAACACTAATGTTACAGAAGGCCAAGTGCAATTCATGTAGAAACTGAAGACTTGTGACTTGTTCTAACAAATTGGCATGGCTTAAGTCAATGTGACTTAGATCAAGATAAGACAACACTGAGAGACTTGAAAGCCAATCGAGATTCTCAATCCTCAGAGAGTTATACGAGAGATCAAGTGAGCGTAGGTTGGTAAGGTTCCCTATCTGAGGAGGAACATTCCCGGAAAAGTTAGAACTCCTAAGATACAAGTGTTGCAACTGTTTCATGGAACCAATGAATTCCGGGATCGGAATGCCTCCAAAATCATTCCAACTGAGGCCAAGAGAATTCAAATGATGCAACTCAAGCAACGAAGAGCCAATCTTACCTCTCAAATTCACACCATTAAGCTGGAGGCTGATGACATGGCCGGTGGCGTTGCTGCACTCGACACCATACCATTTGCAGCACTCGTTGCTTTGCCACGACGAGAGATGGCCATGCTCGTAGATGAGGCCATTCTTGAAGCTTAGAAGAGCTTCTCTCTCCCTCTCTACGCATCTCACTTCCGAATCTCCCGAAACAAACACACAGAAAAGAACAGCAAGAACAAATTTGATTGCAATTCTTTTATCAAAAATCATATTGATATATGGAAGTGAATTATATTTGTGGGATGCTCCAAATGAAACGGTTTAAATAGGTAAAGAAAAATTTAAAACCTAACATGCTTAGGTGATTTACCTACTAGTCAACTTTGAAGGATGGAACAAGAAATAAAGGAAGATTCTTTGAAGATTTTTCAAAATAAATTAACAGAAAAGATAAAGTAAGAAGTTGAAGAACCTTATGGACCACATATGTAAGTCTTTTATTTCTACATGTTGTATATTATTTTAGGGGTGTGATTTTGATGTTTGATTAAAGAGTATGACTAATCAAATGAAGTTTCTCCAAGTGCAGAAGAATAATTGATATTCAATAATAAAAGCTAGTGCTTGAATATGACTAATCAGCTTCGTTGGTAATCAATCATGTGGTTTGTGGGTTCCAATATGTAGGGATAAAATCTTCTATATATAAATATAAATATTTTTTTCTACGTTAACTAATAGTATATGTTTAATTATATAAAAATGGAATACATATGCCCTATTCACAAAATTGAGCAAAGAAAAAGAAACCAATCCAAATTGAGCAAAGAAAAAAGAAACCAATCCAAATTACAATAACTTATAAATATACATATCCATGAGTTTCTTCATCTTGATTCAACGTTGAAACGCGTAGTTTCACCACTGAGAGAAAATGGGAATGTTATAATTCAAAAAACAACATCTCAATTGCAACAATTAACGTACATATGTATTTAAGCATGAAATGTAATTACAATTACCTTTATTTTAGCTTCGTCTCCATATGGATACAAACACAACAATCTTAACGTAGAGCCAATCTCCAACCGCATCAAAAAAAATTGAAGAATGCAATTCTCCATGATTTCTTCAATATGAATAAACCAACAACTCCCCAAAATCCAAAGATAAAACCAAAGCCCATTGATATACCAACTTCCTCTATAAATGAGAAGTTGTTGCCTTCTTTTTCATTCATGTTTACCCCCGGATTTATGATGACAGTTCAAGAGAATCTAGCATCTCCATTTTACCAATATTAGGAATTATATATTCAGACAAACTATTTCTTGATAGATTCAAGGATTTTAATCCCCTCAAGTGGGCAAATGATTTTGGAATGTTGCCTATCAATCCATTGCTTGAAAAATCAATGAGTTTAAGAAACCCAAGATTTCCCTTGTATTCTAAATCACGACCTTTCCAATGAAAGGATAAATTTCCAAAGTATATCGAACCAAAACAAGGTATATCGAGATTTGAAGCATTCTTACTAGCCAATGTAGTGAAATTGTTGAAGCAACCAGGTATTATCGAAGACAGGTTGTTTAGGGATAAATCCAAAACATGAATATTAGTAAGATGACATATCTCAATAGGAATACTACCATGCAATTTATTTCCACGAAGGATTAGATATTGCATGTTATACAACCGGCCAATCCAAGTCGGGATCTCTCCATTCAAATTGTTCCCTCCAAGATCAATGAATCTCAATTCCTGGCAATGTCTCAAATTGTAAGGCAACTCACCAGATAAATTATTGCCATGCATATGCAGTGAAACGAAGTTTCGTAAATTGCCAAAAGAGGCGGGAATTTCACCCGAAAAAACTGTTGTTAACCAAATGGGGAGTGTGCAAGTTGGGAATATGCTCCTGCAGTTGGGAAGAAATCCTGACAACTGATTATCTGAGATGAGGTGAGTTTTGCAAATAGATGAAATTGAACCACTGACCATATTTCCACTCAAGTAAATACGATCTGCATTGGCAGGAAATAATAGTATGGAACCTGAAAAATGATTGACACTAAGATCCATGAACTCGATGGAGGTGAACGATAGATTCGGAATTGTACCCCATATTTGATTGTCGTAGAGATATAAGTTCTGTAATAAAGAGAACGAATTCCAAAACCACTCTGGGGCTTCATCTGCTATATTGGCACCACTAAGATCAAGAAATGACAAATTCCTTTGAAACCGGATCCATTTCGGAAAATATGGACCCACATTGCACCTAGCTAAGTATAGTGTTTTCAACTGGTAAAGATGGCTCCAATCAAGGGGAATATCGAAGATCAATGAATTGAAGGATAAGTCAAGTGTGTTTAACTTATCATGCTTGATGAAGTGGGATTCTGAGACTAAACCTTCCAAAGAATTATGAGAAAGATCTAGAAGTTGAAGCTTGGCGAGTTGGCCAACACTTACAGGAATGGAACCTGTAAAGTTGTTAGCCGAAAGGTTCAGTTGTGTCAATGAAGAAAATGCTCTCAGGTCTGGCATCGATCCATTGAGTTGATTAGAAGACAAGTTTAGTATTTCGAGTGATTCCAATACAGAACCAAGTATGGAAAGAGATGTAGAAGAAGAAGAGTTAAGAGAAGGCTTGCCAACACTTATGTTACATGATACCAAATGCAATTCATGCAGGAATTGAAGATTTAGGATTTGGTGTAACCAGTTGGTATGACTCAAATTGATTTGACTGAGATCAAGTGAAGACAACAAAGAGAGACTTGAAAGCCAATCAAGATTCTCAGTTTTCAAAGAGTTATACGAGAGATCAAGTGAGCACAGGTTGGTAAGGTGATAGGGTTTAAGTTCCCTATCAAGAGATTTGTAGAGCACACGAAGATTTAACGGAGCAAAAGAGATAATCCCTAGTTGAAGTTCTAGGGTTTTGGAACAAGAATGAGAAAAGAAGTATTTTATTTCTTAATTCTCAATAGAGCAAAATACTATAGAATTCTATTATTTATAGAATTCTAAATCCTAAACCTATCTTGCTAATCAAGCAAGATAATTAAAATAAAAGATTACAGAAGATATGCAAAATAACTAAAGATAAATAACTAAAATAAGAGATATGCTAAAATAAAGAAAGGAATATTGAGGAAGATCTTTAGCGAGATTTGCTAGATCGAGGGCCCTATCAACTCTCCCACCGTTGAAAACCACCTTGCCCTCAAGGTGGAAGGCAAAATAAGAACAACCAAACTCGTATCCTGCCTTCGTAGATTCAATGTAGCAGGAGAAGATCTTTCTTTCCTTCAAAATTTGCAGTACCCGGTCCACATTATGTCTTCAAGACAGCCAATAACAGACACACTTTCCAAAGCATTTCTCCCAATTAGATCACACGTAGGATGTAGATTAAATGAGTTCCAATGGTTGTTCTCAAAGGATTCTCTCGCCATTCGAACTCTTGACGGATCAGTTGCCGGACCTTGCATTACTCTGCAATTTCTACCCAAGAACTCTTCTCTACTATCTTCTGTCAACTCCAGGAAACTAGTAGAATAAAAAACAATATGATTACCAAGAAGGCTTAGAGAAGTGATAACCTTTTTGTTCTCTACACGTACAAGAGTGGTGGCCAAATCAACAACCATTCTCATCTCCGTTCCTACTTTATCATCCGTGGTCTCCGGTGAGTAATCATCTTCATTGCCTACGTTGCCGGGTTCGAGATCTTGAGTGATGGAGAACTGCTTCTTCTCTGTATGCCCCTTAAAAGAGGGGCGAGACCATCTCTTCTGAGGCCTAACCGGCAGCTTGCTGATCTGCTGTGCGGGGATTCGCATTCCTGCATGGAAATGGTGCCGAACAGCTGGTAGGTTGTCATAGAATCTACGACGGGCTGGGGCGCTGCCGAAATGGTGGTCAGCAGAGTTGTGGTTGAAAGGCCGGTTGGCGTACTCACTGAAAATCCTTGCTCGAGGTAATATTGAAACATCGACCACCTCCTCCAGAGTTAATTCCTGTGTCAAGCTATGACAAATTATCACTAAGAAATTGGATGACGCCGGATTACGACTATCATTTGGCACAAAAGCTCCCGGATCAAATATAAGAATGCCGTTGTTTGCACCAAACTGAAGGGATGCTCGGCTCCATTTGGCATCTCCACAAAAGGACGCCTTCATATCATCACTATAAGATAGTGTGGGAGTTGCTCCATCTATGTAAATTCTGGCATCACTTCCATGGGA
>NC_062970.1:46282619-46301358 GCF_023119035.1 Salvia hispanica | reverse complement strand
GGAGGTCTCCAAGTCCGAGTTGATGAAGCGACCTTTGGCTGCGGCGGTTGGACTGATGAGTTGCTGCTGCCAGAGGGAAGTGCGCGAAGTTGACGGTTCACATCGGGTGGCCGAGTATGCCACGTCGAAAGTTGAGGCGAGCACGCGTCGAGGCTGATCGGCGCTTCCTCGGTCAGCGAGTGCTGCCCAAACTTTTCTAAAAATTTGCCGTGAGCATTGAGTTGCTGCTGTAATTCCACGAGCGAATCCTTGACATCCTGGAGTGCATGCTGTTGTGATTCCTCGAGAAGAGGCATGGTATGTAGAGAAAATCCTAGGTGCATTAAGTTTTTGACAGATTGGAGAAAGATTTTTGTGAACTGGCGTGAGTCGAGGTATTTTGACAGATCAATTTTGATGGAGGAAGAGTAATCAATGGAAAGCACCAATTGATAGGGTTTAAGTTCCCTATCAAGAGATTTGTAGAGCACACGAAGATTTAACGGAGCAAAAGAGATAATCCCTAGTTGAAGTTCTATGGTTTTGGAACAAGAATGAGAAAAGAAGTATTTTATTTCTTAATTCTCAATAGAGCAAAATACTATAGAATTCTATTATTTGTAGAATTCTAAATCCTAAACCTATCTTGCTAATCAAGCAAGATAATTAAAATAAAAGATTACAGAAGATATGCAAAATAACTAAAGATAAATAACTAAAATAAGAGATATAAAGAAAGGAATATTGAGGAAGATCTTTAGCGAGATTTGCTAGATCGAGGGCCCTATCATAAGGTTCCCTATCTGAAGAGGAACAATCCCCGAAAAGTTAGAACTCCCAAGATACAAGTGTTGCAACTGTTTCATGGAAACAATGAATTCCGGGATTGGAATGCCTCCAAAATCATTCCGACTGAGGTCAAGATATTCCATATGATGCAACTCAAGCAATGAAGAACCAATATTACCTCTTAATTTCACGCCATTAACACGGAGGGCGATGACATGGCCTGTGGTGTTGTTGCACTTAACACCATGCCATTCGCAGCATCCATCGCTTTGCCACGACGAGAGATGGCCATAGTCATCAATGAGGCCATTCTTCAAGCTTAGAAGAGCTTCTCTCTCCCTCTCCATGCAACTCACTTTTGCATCTCCTGAAACAAACAAAATACCTACTCGCTCCGTTCTATAGTAGTGGAGTCATTTCCTTTTTTAGTAAAAGTCAACACATTTCTTCTCACTTACTTTAGTCTCTTTTACTTTATTCTCTCTTCATCTCTCTACCTTTTTCATTTCCTATTTTATTCTTCCTTTACTTAATCCACTTAATACAATTTTTCTTAATCTATGTGGCAGAAATCGTCTCCACTATTATGGAATGGAGGGAGTACAATATAAATATTCGTAATGTAAAAAACCGGACTAAGTTATACTAGGATGTCCACGAAAAATGGTTTCATTTCTAACCAACCTCTCTCTCCCTCTCAACCCAGTTTCTAGTACAGCCTAAGCGAGACGTTTCATTTTTTTTCCCTGTTTTGGAAAAATGATACTACCAAAAGGATGATGCTTAATTTTATCTCTACTTTAACTACTTATCATCATTTACCTAAAATATGTGTGAATATGAAACATCTTGCTTAGGCGGGGACCTCTTTTAATTTGGCGGTTTTTTTTCAAAACAAAGCACTCAATCTAGCTTATCAGCTGAGAGAAAGGGGAGGCGAAGACAAAAGGACCTTTTGATTCTTACAACATTAAGTCAATGTTACGCCTTCTTGCAATTGTATGTTGTGAATGTGCATGCAATGTGAGTTAAAACCCTAGTAAATAGCCTTTAGATTTTGATCAACTATTTGTATGGTTAAGTCATGAATTTCTCATCTCTTGCCACTGGCCTAGTTGGTGAAGTTCATGATTAGATTAAGTAAGTTTCAATTCAACCAATACTTTTAACTAAAATCGAGTTTGTTTTGTGTTAGTACTAAATACTATACAAAAACTGAAACATGAAACATCCATTTCTAGAAATAACAAATGCATACCAACATATTGTTTACAAATGAAAGTAAAATGCATCACTACTAAAAAAGTTGAGTACATAAGAAAGCAATCCAAATTACATTAATTTGATAATACCTTTACTTAGTTTGATCTCCATTTGGATACAAACACAGAAGTCCTAACGTAGACCCAATCTCCAGCCACATCCAGAAATGTAAAGAATGCAATTCTCCATGATTTCTTCAATATGAACAAACCAACAACACCCCAAAATCCAAAGATAAAACCAAAGCCCATTGATATACCAACTTCCTCCATAAATGAGAAGTTGTTGCCATCTTTCTCATTCATGTTTACCCCTGGATTTGTGGTGGAAGGCCTCAAGCTATCATCAGGGCATTTTGGAAGAGGGTCACCACAAAGTTCATGATTATTAGCATAAGATGATGCATCGAAGCTTTGAAGTTGAGTGCTCGTTGGGATTTTTCCGGATAAATTGTTGTTCGACAAATCAAGAAAACCAAGAGAGTATATTTCTGTCAAACCTGTAGGTATCTTGCCTGAAAGTTGGTTGTGTGATAGATCAAAAGAATCTAGAATCACCATTTGGCCAATATCAGGAATTATATGTCCTGTCAAACTATTTCTTGATAGATTCAGGGATTTTAATCCCCTCAAGTGGGCAAATGATTTTGGAATGTTGCCGACCAATCTATTGCTTGAAATATCAATGAGTTTAAGAAACCCGAGATTTCCCCTATATTCCAATTCATGACCTTTCCAATGAAGTGAAAAAAATCCCAAGTATATTGAACCAGAACAATCTATATCAAGATTTGTAGCATTCTTACGAGCCAACGTAGTGAAATTGTTGAAGCAATCAGGTATTATCGAAGACAGATTGTTTAGGGACAAATCCAAAACAAGAATATTAGTAAGATGGCATATCTCGCGAGGAATACTGCCATGCAATTTATTACCACGAAGGATTAGATATTGCATGTTATACATCTGGCCAATCCAAGCGGGGATCTCTCCATTTAAATTGTTCCCTCCAACGTCAATGAATCTCAATTCTTGGCAATGTCTCAAATTGTAAGGCAATTCACCAGATAAGTTGTTGTCATGCATTTTTAGTGAAACAAAGTTTTGTAAATTGCCGAAAGAGGCGGGAATTTCACCAGAAAGACTGTTGTTAGCCAAATGGAGAGTGTGCAAGTTGGGCATATTCTCCCAACAGTTGGGAACATCCCCTGACAACTTATTATGTGAGATAAGGAGGTATCTAAGCCGATGGTGGTGCGTTTCGCAAATAGATGAAATTGAACCGGTGAACATATTTCCACTCAAGTAAATAACATTAGCATTTGCAGGAAATATTGGTATAGAACCTGAGAAATGATTGTAACTAAGATCCATGAACTCGATGGAGGTGGACGATAAATTTGGAACTATACCACTTATTTTATTGTCGTAGAGATATAAGTTTTGTAATAAAGAAGACGAATGCCACAACCACCTAGGGGCTTCATCTGTTATATTGGCACTACTGAGATCAAGATACGACAAATTCCTCTGAGTTCGGATCCATTTTGGAAAATATGAACCCACATTGCACCCGGCTAAAGATATAGATTTCAACTGAAAAGGAGGGCTCCAATCAAGGGGAATATCAAAGATCAATGAATTGAAGGATAAGTCAAGTGTCTTTAACTTATCAAGCTTGATGAAGTGGGATTCAGAGACTAAACCTTCCAAAGAATTATGAGAAAGATCTAGAAGTTGAAGCTTGGAGAGTTGGCCTATACTTAGAGGAATGGAGCCTGTAAAGTTATTCGCGGAAAGGTTCATTTGTGTCAATGAAGAAAATTGACTCAGGTCGGGTATCGATCCATTGAGTTTATTAGAAGACAAGTCCAGTATTTCGAGTGATTCCAATACAAGACTAGAAAGCCAATCAATATTCTCAGTTTTCAAAGAGTTATACGAGAGGTCAAGTGAGCGCAGGTTGGTAAGGTTCCCTATCTGAGGAGGAACGATCCCAGAAAAGTTAGAACTCCTAAGATACAAGTGTTGCAACTGTTTCATGGAACCAATGAATTCCGGGATTAGAATGCCTCCAAAATCATTCCGACTGAGATCAAGATAATTTAAATGATGCAACTCAAGCAACGAAGAGCCAATCTTACCCCTCAAATTTGCATCATCAAGTTGGAGTGTGATGACATGGCGAGTGGTGTTGTTGCACTCAACACCATTCCATCTGCAGCATTCGTTGCTTTGCCACGACGAGAGAATGCCATCCTCATCGATGAGGCCATTTTTGAAGGTTAGAAGATCCATTTATTTGTTTAGTTCTACCCATGATCAAAAAGTGACGCTTGACTAAGTCCTAATTAATCGCAAATAATATACTAGAAATTATTTTAAGACGAATGAAGTTTCAAACTCATTTTCTCACAGTTCATTTAATGCATTCTAATTAATAATTCTAGTCTATAATGTTAAATGAGGAAATTTCAACCACATTCGTCATCTTATTGGGCTAGACCGCATCCGGTCTGAACATCTCGTGAATATTTGGGCTTTCAATTGTAACTTGAGGAGCCCAAATTAGCATTTATGCAAACCTCAGTCAGCAAGCCCAATTCACTTGAAGTTTTTGCTTTTAAATAATACTATTTCCTCCATAAGAAATCGATTTTAATACTAAATTAGTAAAGCATGAGAGATATAATAAAATGTGTTGGTGGAAAATGAGTTTAACCACATTAGAAAAATTTTATTTCTAAAATAGAGTTTATATTAGAGAACGGACAAAAAAAAAAGTTTATATTTGTAGGGGACAGAATGAGTACTATATGTCTTAGATTAAAGTCTAAAATGAATTTTTTTATATTTCCTTAAAATAAGTTAATCATACATAATATATAGGTGTGTCAGTTTTTGCTTTTTAATAATACTTCTATATCTACAATCTATAATCTATCTATACATATATAAAAGGTGAGTTTTGGTTTTATTTTGAAATATTTATAAATTATGGAATGAATTTCATATTGTTAACATATATTATAATCAATGTAGAGAATGAAGGTTAGAAAAGACTGTTCATCTACTGGCTTCTATTTTATAATAATATTATTATTATTATACAATGTATAATACATGCAGAAATATGTATAATAATTTAAGTCAGGAATTTCTCATCTCTTGGCACTGGCTTAATTCGTGAAGTTCATGATTAGATCAAGTTTCAATTCTACCAATACTCCAAAGATCGAGTTTGTTTTGTGTTAGTACTACACAAAAACTGAAACATGCATGAAACATCCATCTCTAAAAATAACAAATGCATACCAACATTGTGTTTACAAATGAAAGTAAAATACATGACTACTAAAAAGTGAGAGTACATAAGAAAGCAATCCAAATTACAACAATTTGATAATACCTTTATTTAGTTTGATCTCCATTTGGATACAAACACAACAATCCTAACGTAGAACCAATCTCCAACCACATCCAACAATTTGAAGAATGCAATTCTCCATGATTTCTTCAATATGAATGAACCAACAACTCCCCAAAATCCAAAGATAAAACCAAAGCCCATTGATATGCCAACTTCTTCCATAAATGAGAAGTTGTTGCCGTCTTTCTCATTCATGTTTACCCCCGGATTTGTGGTGGATGGCCTCAAGCTATCTTCAGGGCACTTTGGGAGAGGGTCACCACAAAGTTCATGATTATGAGCATAAGATGATGCATCGAAGCTCTGAAGTTGAGTGCTCGTTGGGATTTTTCCGGATAAATTGTTGTTCGACAAATCAAGAAAACCAATAGAGTATATTTCTACCAAACTTGTAGGTATCTTGCCAGAGAGTTGGTTGTGTGATAGATCAAGAGAATCTAGCATCTCCATTTGGCCAATATCAGGAATTATATGTCCTGTCAAACTATTTCTTGATAGATTCAAGGATTTTAATCCCCTCATATTGGCAAATGATTTTGGAATGTTGCCGATCAATCTATTGCTTGAAAAGTCCATGAGTTTTAGTAACCCGAGATTTCTCTTGTATTTCAATTCTTGACCTTTCCAATAAAATGATGAATATCCAAAGTATATTGAACCAGAACAACCTAGACCAAAATATGAAGCATTCTTACTAGCCAATGTGGTCAAATTGTTAAGGCAATCAGGTATTATCGAAGAAAGGTTGTTTATAGACAAATCCAAAACATGAATATTAGTCAGATGGCATATCTCGAGAGGAATACTGCCATGCAATTTATTACCACGAAGGATTAGAAATTGCATTTTATACATTTGGCCAATCCAAGCGGGGATCTCTCCATTTAAATTGTTGCCTCCAACATGAATGAATCTCAATTCCTGGCAATGTCTCAAACTGTAAGGCAATTCACCAGATAAATTGTTGTCATTCATTTTCAGGGCAACTAAGTTTTTTAAATTGCCAAAAGAGGCAGGAATTTCACCCGAAAAACTGTTGTTAACAAGATGGAGAGTGTGCAAGTTGGGCATATTCTCCCAACAGTTAGGAACATCTCCTGACAACTTATTATGTGCGATAAGGAGATATCTAAGTTGAAGGTGGTGAGTGTTGCAAATAGATGAAATCGAACCGGTGAACATATTTCCACTCAAGTAAATACCATAAGCATTGGCAGGAAATAATGGTATAGAACCTGAGAAATGATTGTAACTAATATCCATTAACTCGATGGAGGTGGACGATAAATTCGGAACTGTACCACTTATTTTATTGTCGTAGAGATATAAGTATCGTAAAAAAGAAGACGAATGCCACAACCACTTTGGGGCTTCATCTGTTATATTGGCACTACTAAGATCAAGATATGACAAATTCCTCTGAAATTGGATCCATTTTGGAAAATATGGACCCACATTGCACCTGGCTAAAGATATAGTTTTCAAGTGAAAAGGAGGGCTCCAATCAAGGGGAATATCAAAGATCAATGAATTGAAGGATAAATCAAGTGTCTTTAACTTATCAAGCTTGATGAAGTGGGATTCAAAGACTAAACCTTCCAAAGAATTATGAGAAAGATCTAGAAGTTGAAGCTTGGAGAGTTGGCCTATACTTAGAGGAATGGAGCCTGTGAGGTTATTAGCCGAAAGGTTTAGTTGTGTCAATAAAGAAAATGCTCTCAGGTCGGGCATCGATCCATTGAGTTGATTTAAAGACAAGTCCAGTATTTCGAGTGATTCCAATACAGAACCAAGTATAGAAAGAGATGTTGAAGAAGAAGAAGAGTTAAGAGAAGGCTTGCCAACACTTATGTTACATGATACCAAATGCAATTCATGCAGAAATTGAAGATTTAGGATTTGGTTTAACCAGTTGGTATGGCTCAAATTGATTTGACTGAGATCAAGAGAAGACAACAA
Organism: Salvia hispanica; assembly: GCF_023119035.1. NCBI lineage: Eukaryota > Viridiplantae > Streptophyta > Magnoliopsida > Lamiales > Lamiaceae > Salvia > Salvia hispanica. The sequence continues at coordinate 46,293,939 of NC_062970.1, read as the reverse complement.
AGAGAGAGTTGAAAGCCAATCAAGATTCTCAGTTCTCAAAGAGTTATACGAGAGGTCAAGTGAGCGCAGGTTGGTAAGGTTCCCTATCTGAGGAGGAACGATCCCAGAAAAGTTAGAACTCCTAAGATACAAGTGTTGCAACTGTTTCATGGAACCAATGAATTCCGGGATTAGAATGCCTCCAAAATCATTCCGACTGAGATCAAGATAATTTAAATGATGCAACTCAAGCAACGAAGAGCCAATCTTACCCCTCAAATTTGCATCATCAAGTTGGAGTGTGATGACATGGCGAGTGGTGTTGTTGCACTCAACACCATACCATTCACAGCATTCGTCACTTTGCCACGACAAGAGAATCCCATCCTCATCGATGAGGCCATTTTTGAAGGTTAGAAGAGCTTCTCTCTCCCTTTCCATGCAACTCACTTCTGCATCTCCCGAAACAAACACACAAAAAAGAACAAGAAGGGTTAATCTTTTGTAAGAAATCATGTTTTGTCTATATTAATTTGTTGGATGTTGAAGAATCTCAAGTTGGTGGGGTTAAATAGCCCAGCACATCTCTATTTTTGCTATTGGACTTGAAAAACAAAGAAAATAATTGTTGTTAGACTTGACAAACCATACGTAAACGATGACATAGGGAAAGAGAAAAAATGATCATCATAAAAGACTTCAAGAAAGTGAGATTAATTGTAGGAAAAAAGTAGATTAGTCAAAATTACACATTTATACGATGTCGGCTACGTGTTTGGAATTTTCGAAATTTTCTTATTCTAGTAAATAGAAAGTCAACTATGATAATTTTAACTTTAATCAACTTATAAGTGTTAGGATGAATTAGAAGACGGCGACCTGATTGGAATTCTCTCCTTGATAATGAAAAATTCTAGTATAATGCCAATAATTATTTAGAAATTATTTGAAGATAATTCATAAAGTAAAAATTGGAAGACTGAAATTTTCAACCCATTTTGTCACAGCTCATTTAATGCATTTAATTAATAATTCAAGTCTATATATAGAGAGAGTTTAGTTAGTAGAAATATCAAATGTTAAATGAAGAAATTCCAACCACGTGACCGGTGGCGGATCTAGACCCCAAAAATAGTGGGGTGAATTTAATATAATATTATTTTTTATATAAAATAAATAATATTATATTAATATTTAAATAGCACTAACTTTATTAATAAAATATAAATATGCATTAGCTTAGCAATATATTATTCTCTCCATATAAATATATAAGATTATTGTAAATATACATTCAAAATCATCGTAAATATTATATACAAAAGTGATATAAGTACAGCAGTAAATATTTAGATTTCAAAATATTTAAAAGTTTATTTTATTACATAGAGAATAATTAAGATGCATGGATCACAAATTATAAGTACATAGGGAAAAAAAAAATATTAACACAAAATTAAAAATGATTTTAACTAAAGAATAAATATAATAATATAATATATGCAAATTAGTAAAAGTTTAGATCTCATAAAGTATTAAAGGTATTATTTTAATAAGAAGAAAAATGAATTGATAAAATAAAAAAGTAAAAAATGGAAAAAAAATATTATTTTGTTGAGGGTTGAACCCTAGACGTTAAAAACTTAACAACTACACCATTGGACAACTACATTTTATAAGACATATTGAAAACAAATAGCTTTTTTGTACTCCACGAAGGGAATGGATATGATATCTTCAGCTCAATTTAAGGAAAAGATTAGGCTCTTCGAACGGCCGGGAGGGGGCGACCACCCCCTCCCCTCCTCCCACGATCCGTCAGTCGTGATGTCATCTTCATACTAAGACCGTCTAAGAATTATTAAAACCGGATTGGGTTTTCCACAGTCATTTGAGAAGCCCAAATTAGCATTTATGCCAACCTCAATCTGCAAGCCCAATTCACTTGTAGTTTTTACATTAAATAATTATTTTATTGTAACCCAACTAAAAGGTTTGCATTTTTATTAAAAGATTAAAGTCTAAAATTGATTTCTTAGATTTACTTAAAATAATTTATAATACTACTTAATAAGCGTGTTAGTTTTTTCTTTTAGTCTATATTCAATTGATTCATAAAAAGTTAACAGTTAACCGCATTTTAAAGTTTAAATTTGGTTATGTACATTCTATTTGGTCATACTTGAGAACCTAGCGCATTGTCCGTGCACCTTGTCCGAACACCTAAGCTTTGTCCCGGTGCGGCTTGCGGACCAAACACACAGTCCGTGCGTCTTGTACAAGACCTCTTTTACACCTCTTTCCTACAGTAACAATAAAGATTATTGGAACAACCAAAATTCACTAATATTCTGTAGATTTACGATAAATTAACACTAACATTAAATTATGAATGGGACTCAAAAAAACATTTTCTTAATTTTCAGTTTCACTGTACGAATATTTAGGCTTCCATACTCACTTTAGAAGCCCAAATTAACATTTTGGTAAACCTTAATTTGCTAAGAGGGTCCACGATAGAACGGATATCCCCACAGACAAGTATTAGGACATTCCAAAAACACCTCCTTCCACGTCAGTAGGATATCCCACTGCATCCCAACAAACAAATTCACAAATTCATAAATACGGAATTAAAATATTAGTAGATTAGTTGAAATCACACATAACACTTTATATGAAGTCGGCCACGTGGTTGGAATTTTCCTCATTAAAATAACTACAATAATGAAAATTCTAGTACAATAATAATTTAGAATTTTACTCCCTCCATTCTATAATAGTAGAGTCATTTTGTCATTTTGGTACATTTCATTATAATGAGATCATTTCTCTTTTTAGTTTAACTCAACACATATCTTCTCCCTTACTTTACTCTCTCTTACTTTATTCTCTCTTCATCTCTCTATATTTTTCCTTTTAATACAATTTTTCTTAATCTCATTGCCGAAAAAAAATACATCCACTACTATGGAACATGGAACAGATGAAGTAGTAAATTATTAGAGTTTGGAATGTTATTGATCAAGCATTAACTATTATCTGTGAATATGTGTTTACCTATTCTTAGAAAATAGGTAGTACTCTCTCTATCCCCAAAGAATATGCACTTTAGGGTCGACACGGATTTTAATGTAAAATTGATAAAGTAAGAGAGAGGTAGAGAGAAAAAGTAATAAAGTATTATTAGTAGAGAATGGGTCTCACCTCATTAGAGTGAAAAGACTCCTCAAAATTAGAAAGTGCATATTCTTATGGGACGGACTAAAATGGAAATAGTGTGGAACGGTGGGAGTAGTTTTTAAGTGGACAGTGTGCACTCGTATTTCCTTAGTTGATGACGTGGAGTCGGTGAATTCTTGATTAGATTTTGATGAGTTTGAATTCCATCAACACTTTTTAAAATTAATCTAATACAATGTGTTAATCTTACTCAAAATACAAGAACTGAAACATCTATTAGTGAAAGAAACAAATACACTTCTAGATAAAGTTTACAGTGAACGTAAAAAGACTAAGAAAACAAAGTCAAAGTACATGGTCCCAATTCACAGAAAAGAGAAGAAAAACCAAATCCAAATTAAATAACATTGAAAGGTCACCAGCCATGAGTTAATTTGTTCGCCTTGATTCAGCACTGCAAAATAGGGATGTTATAAATATTCCAAAAAATGAAATCAACAGTTTAACAGTAGTGTGAATATAACAAATCCAAGTACTACAACTATTATTTGCCACAATTAACCTAAAAAGGTATTTAAGCATGAAATGTATACTTGATAATACCTTTATTTAGGTTCGTCGCCATTTGGATACAAACACAGCAATCCTGATGTAAAACCAATCTCCAGCAGCATCCACCAAGTTGAAAAATGCAATTCTCCATGATTTTTTCAGTATGAATGAACAGACAACTCCCCAAAATCCAATGATAAAACCAAACCCAATTGAAATGCCAACTTCTTCCATAAATGAGAAGTTGTTGCCTTCTTTGTCATTCTTGTTTTCCAATGGATTAGTGGTGGATGGCCTTAAGCTATCTTCGGCGCATTTTGGCAGAGGGTCGCCACAGAGTCCAGCATTCCCATCATAAGCCGATACGTTAAAGCTTTGGAGTTGAGTACTTGTTGGAATTTTTCCGGACAAATTGTTGTTCGACAAATCAAGAACACTAAGAGTGTGAATTTCGGCCAAACTTGTCGGTATCTTGCCAGAGAGTTGGTTGTGCGATAGATCAAGAGAATCTAGCATCTTCATATTACCAATATTTGGAATTATATATCCTATCAAATTGTTTCTTGATAGATTCAAGGATATTAATCCACTCATAACAGAAAATGATTTGGGAATATTCCCGGTCAATCTATTACTAGAAAAATCAATGAGCTTGAGAAGTCTGAGATTATTCTTGTATTCTGATTCCTGACCTTTCCAGTGAAATGATGAATATCCATAGTGCTTATTTCCACGGTTAGAGGCAAAGTAAAAATCAATTAGCGATGGATCAAGATACGCGGCATTCTTACTAGCCAAGACAGTAAAATTGTTGAAGCAATCAGGTATTATCGAAGACAGATTGTTTATCGATAAATAGAACCTGAATACTAGTAAGATTGCATATTTGGGGAGGTACACTGCCATGCAATTTATTTCCACGAAGGTTCAAAATCTGAATGCCATGCATGTGACCAATCCAAGTGGGGATCTTCCCTGATAACTTGTTACCTTCAACATCAATGAATATCAATTTTTGGCATAGTGTCAAATTGTAAGGCAACTCACCAGATAAACTATTACCACGCATTTGTAGAGCAACCAAGTTCTTTGAATTTCCTAAAGAGCTAGGAATTTCACCCGAAAAATTGTTGTTGGCCAAATTGAGGTAGTAAAACATTGGCATTTTCTCCCAACAGTCTGGAACCTCTCCTACCAACTGATTATTGGAGAGGTCAATGCTCCAAAGAATATCATGGAGTGTTGTGCAAATAGATGAAATTGAACCATATAACATATTTCCACTTAACTGAATCTCGACAGCATTGGCTGGAAATAATGGTACAGGACCTGAGAATTGATTGTTGCTAAGATCCATGTAAAATATGGAGGTGGATGAGAGATTCGGGATCGTACCCCTAATTTTATTGCCGGAGAGATATAAGTTCCCCAATAAAGAAAAGGTACTCCACAACCAACTCGGGGCTTCATCTATTATATTGGCACGACTGAGATCAAGGAGTGACAAATTCCTCTGAGTTTGGATCCATTTTGGAAAATATGGGCCCACACTACACCCGCTTAGATCTATATATTGCAACTGAAAAGGAGGACTCCAATCGGGGGCAACATCCAACACCAATAATGAATTGGAGGATAAATCTAATGTCTTTAACTTAGCAAGCTTGATGAAGTGGGATTCTGAAACTAAACCTTCCAAAGAATTATTAGATAGATATAGAACTTCAAGCTTGGAGAGTTGGCCAATGCTTACAGGAATGGAGCCTGTAATGTTATTTCCCCAAAGGTGTAGTTCTCTCAATGAAGAAAATTCTCTCAGGTCGGGCATCGGCTCGTTGAGTTGATTATCATTCAAGTTCAGTATTTCGAGTGATTCCAATACAGAACCAAGTATAGAAAGAGATGAAGAAGAAGAAGAAGAAGAAGAAGAAGAAGAGTCAATAGAAGGCTTTTCAACACCGAGTTTACATGAAATCAAGTTCAATTCACGCATGAACTGGAGACTTAGGACGTGTTGTAACCAGTTGGTGTGACTTAAGTCGATATGACTCAGATTAAGAGAAGACAACGAAGAGAGACTTGAAAGCCAGTCGAGATTCTCAATACTCAAAGAGTTTAATGAGAGATCAAGTGAGCGTAGGTTGGTGAGGTTGCCTAACTGAGGAGGAACAGTTCCAGAAAAGTTTGAATTACTAAGCAACAGGTGTTGTAATTGATTCATGGAACCAATGAATTTTGGGATTGTAATGCCTCCGAAATCTATCCAACTGAGGTCAAGATAATTTAAATGATTCAACTCAAGCAATGAAGTGCCGATCTTACCTCTCAAACCCGTAAAAGTAGGATGGAGGGCGATGACATGGCCAGTGGTGTTGCTGCACTCAACACCATACCATTCGCAGCATTCGTCGCTTTGCCACGACGAGAGATTGTAAGAGCCATTGATGAGGCCATTCCTGAAGCTTAGAAGAGCTTCTCTCTCACTCTCTATGCATCTCACTTCTGAATCTTCCGAAACAAACAAACAGAAAAGAAGAACAAGAAGAAATTTGATTGCTATTCTTTTGTCAGAAATCATGTTCATGTGTGGAAGTGAATTGTATTCGTGTCGGCTGATTTAATTAGATGATTTGAAAGATAAAACAAGAAATATAATAATGACAAATCATATCGAAAAAATGTAAAAATACTGATAACGTAAAAATGGGGACGATGTTTCACATTTCCTCATTTAACAGTTAATAGTAAAACTCATTCTAATAATTCAAGTCTCCAATTAGGTGAAATGTCAATGTTGAATTTCTAACCAGACGGCCGACATATTAGTCATCGGTCGTTTTCAAATTTAATGTTCATAAGACTTTTTAGTCATCTTTCAAAGAAATTCGATAGTTAAAAAATAATATCTCTCTCTCCTAATAAGTCTCTTGTTCATACAAACTCCAAACTTTTTAACACAATATCAATACACTATAAAATTTCTAGATTTTGTTGTCAACATAATGTCAACACGGTGTCAACCGTTGACACTGTTGACATTTTATGTTTGATGTTATTTTGTCATCTATTGACCATTCTAACGGTTCAGATCATAGTTTGGGCTAATAACAGATCACACCTCATATATAGGTGTATACATAATCAGTGGCGGACGCAGGATTTTAATATTGGGGGGACCAGATTTCTACTTCATCGGTCCACAAAAAATAGGCTCATCTTTTTATTTATGTCTGTCTACCAAAATTAGTCTCACACTAAACATGGATAGTCACTCCTAATTTATTATTCACCTTTTAACTTTCTTTTTTTACTTATATTCACATTTCCTAATTTATTATTCACCTTTTAACTTTCTTTTTTTACTTATATTCGCATTTTCTCTTTCTTTCTGCTACTTTTCCCACTTTAATTTATGATAATAGAATATCAATATTTACAAATAAAAAAATATGCAAAAATTATACAAATTCTAATGTGAGAAAATAAAAAATACTCAAGCAAGTTACAAAATAAATCAATCATTTAATAATAAATTAACTATGAGAATCATGAAAATAAATTATTTGTAGATAAATGAATTAGGATGGGAAACAAAAAAGACACCAAACACAGGAAATTTACAGTAGAAATGCAGCTTCCCTTACCTACTAAAGTATACTTGAAATGTGCGGTATACATACATATAATATACAATATACTCCCTCCATCCCATAGTAGATGGCATAGTTGAAGAATGGCACGTGATTTTAGGTGATGTTGTTTTGTATGTTAGATGAAGAGAGAAAATAGTATATTTATATTAATAATGTGAGAGAGAACTTTTTCCAAAAAAGAAAATATGACATTTTTTGTTGGACAAACTATAAAGGAAAGTGTGACATCTATTATTGGACGGAGCGAGTACTATATAAATGATCAAATGAACTGAACCGGATCCAGTCTGAACGTGCGCACTCGTGTAGATATTTGGTCTTTCCATAGTGATACGATCCTCTATATCATAGGATATCTTATTATTTAGTTATATTTGATTTACCATATCTTTTCCATATTTGTTCAGATATTTGTTTCTTGCTCAAAAAGTTAGGGTAGTAGTATTCTAGTATTATAAATAAGAGATCTTGTATTCATTCATTCAACCAATTAATGAATTATTATTTCTCCCAAAGATAACGTGTGTTTTCCAATCCTAATTTGGATTCCCTCCGCCGATCCTAATTGGACGCCGAGGTATTCTATCAGCCGCCTAGTTATCGCGTTGCCCGATGGAAAGAACCCGCGCACAACTCGAAACTATTATTTCCGCCGACCCTGACGCCAGGGCGCCTGAAAACTTTTCGATCTCCGCAAACACACTGCCGATCGCAGTTAAGGAGAAGGTCCTTAACAACTGGTGCTTTCATTGTGATCTCACCCTCCCACCATCTCGAACCGAAGCTACACTGCTGCCCTACGGAAAAGACTCCGCGCACAGCAACTGCTTTGGTTGTCGAGTCCCGCCTGTCCGCCGAGCTCTAGCCGCCGGACAACTCTACTTCTGCAACGCCCGACGGGAAGGATTCTCGCGCGCCACGTCGAAGTCAGACCACCATCATGTCATACGACTACGTCAACTATCGTCGTCGTCAATACGACCTCCCTCAGCCAGCGCAGCCGTTCCGTCCCTACCAGCCGGTCCAGCCACGACGTACAACCTGTTGGGACCCTCCAGACCGCCGCCGCACCTGTTGGGATCCTCCCGGTAACCGACCGCTGCCGAGTTTCCAGCCCTACGACCCACCACAGTCGCGGCAGCCCTCTTGTTGGGAACCACCACCTCGCCGTTCATCGCGAGGTTATTTGGATTATGATCAACTACCACTGGGTCCGCCTAGTCGTTGGGATCCGCCCGAACAACGAATTGATCGCTACCATCCACCACCGTATATTGGCCCGGATTCAGACCCGCAGCCGCGAAAATCCTATGCCCAATATCGTTCGTGGCAACCTCAATTTCAGCCTGGTCCAGCCACCACAACGAAGGACTCGATTAACGCAAAGTTAGATCGTTTACTGGAGGCGTTGGACAGGATGGACACTTGTGTCGGTGCCGCTGGTCGCCGGGTGAGCAAATCCCGATCATCGCAGCAACCCGATCTTGATCGGCCATATATTTCTCCATCGCTTCGGAAGATGGAATATCCTCCATCGAGAAATACCATGGTTTCTTTTGTGCCGTCGGGTTTACCCCCTAATGTCTCGTCGACTCCACCGCGACACCGCACCATCGAGTATACCAATTACAGGTCGGATCTCCAATCACTACAACGCTCGAGCATGACGAGCCACTGCCATTCAGTAGCGCCACCGCCCGTTGCAGCTGTTGTCCTATCTTCGAATCTACCCCAATCAGCTCTGTCTTGCAGCCCCGACGACGATGGTAGAGAGGAGGGTGGATCGTTAGATGAACCACCCCCACCCACCGTGATCTCTCCGCCGTGCAGCCCCTATATCATGGGAGAGAACGAAACATTGTTAGATGACAAAGAGGAGGTTAATTCCATTGAGGAAGTGAAGAAGGTCGTCGCATCTCTCGATGTTGCTCGAGTGACATCCCAAGATGTTATTGAGAATTGTTTGGACGAAAGTGGAGATTTGCATGATAGTGATGTTGCAAGAATGATTCATCAACCGACATTGCTTTCCATCGATGCACGATTGATCCCGTCGCGAAATTCCACTACCTGTTTGGGAATTCGTGGACGTGTTGACAAGTTTCACGTTTTAGCGCTGAATTTTGACGATTGCTTTGGTCCTGCATTGGTGAATTTTTTTTGGAGATGGTGAAGTGGCATGTCTAATAGGGGGACTTTTGAGGGAAGATCATCCAGACGAGAAGGAGCTTCTCTTGGTGCAGGATTTCTTCAAAGATACGGATGGTGAAGACAGTGATATATTTAGGATGATCAAAATAATCATTTTGCGCGCATTTGAGCCTGGTATATGTGTTAGTTTTAGCAAACGAATATATGGATTTCTATGGAAAAATCGAATTTACGTGAGAGCGAGAAAGAGCTGCCACTAGAAGGAGTTATCAAGTGCTTGTTTGCCGCCACAGAAACCTTTCGCATCGAGCTACACGTGCTTGCCAAACATGTTGTCTTCACTAATGCTCAAAAATTTAATGGGGATGATGAAGTGAAACGCTCAGCTGCTCGGTGTGTGTTTGATCCAGGAGGAGATGCCTCGCCAAAGCTTTTGCTTTCAACTATTGTAGTTGATTCATGGTTTCCACCTTGAGGACAAGGCGGATTTTAACCGTGGGGGAGTTGATACGATCCTCTATATCATAGGATATCTTATTATTTAGTTATATTTGATTTACCATATCTTTTCCATATTTGTTTAAATATTTGTTTCTTGCTCAATAAGTTAGAGTAGTAGTATTCTAGTATTATAAATAGGAGATCTTGTATTCATTCATTCAACCAATTAATGAATTATTATTTCTCCCAAAGATAACGTGTGTTTTCCAATCCTAATTTGGATTCCCTCCGCCGATCCTAATTGGACGCCGGAGTATTCTATCAGCCGCCTAGTTATCGCGTTGCCCGACAGGAAGAACCCGCGCACAACTCGAAACTATTATTTCCGCCGACCCGACGAAGGGGGCCGGAACACTTTTCGATCGCCGCAAACACGCAGCCGATCGCAATTAAGGAGAAGGTCCTTAACACATAGTCACTTGAGAAGCCCAAATTAGCATTTATGTAAACCTCACTCTGCAAGCGCAATTCACTTGTAGTTTATGCTTTTAAATAATACTGTTTCTCCATTCTCTAAAAATAGGAATTCAATTTTAATGCAAAATTAATATGGTATGAGAGATAGAGAAAAATGTGTTTTAGGAACTCATCGTTAGATTTTGATTAACTATTTTGTATGGTTAACAAAGGAATTTCTCATCTCTTGGCACTGGCCTAGTTCGTGAAGTTCAAGTTAAGATTAAGTTTCAATTCCACCAATACTATAAAGATCGAGTTTGTTTTTTGTTAGTACTACATATAAACTGACACACAAAACATCAATTTCTAAAAATAACAAATGCATACAACATATTGTTTACAAACAACTCCCCAAAATCCAAAGATAAAACCAAAGCCCTTGATATACCAACTTCTTCCATAAATGAGAAGTTGTTTCCGTCTTTCTCATTCATGTTTTCCACCGGATTAGAGGAAGATGGCTTCAAGATATCTTCGGGGCACTTTGGCAGAGGGTCGCCACAAAGTCCATCATTCCTGGCATAAGAAGAAGAATTGAAGCTTTGAAGTTGAGTACTTGTTGGTATTTTTCCGGACAAATTGTTATTCGACAAATCAAGAAAACCAAGAGAGTATATTTCTACCAAACTTGTAGGTATCTTGCCAGAGAATTGGTTGTATGATAGATCAAGATAATCTAGCATCTCCATTTTGCCAATATCAGGAATTATATGTCATGTCAAACTATTTCTTGATAGATTCAAGGATTTTAATCCCCTCATATGGGCAAATGATTTTGGAATATTGCCAATCAATCTATTGCTTGAAAAGTCCATGAGTTTTAGAAACCCGAGATTTCTCTT
>NC_062970.1:46158272-46282519 GCF_023119035.1 Salvia hispanica | reverse complement strand
TTTAAAATCTTTTGAGGAGAGAAGCTGATCCTTTTTCAAAATTTTCAAACCCTTATCACTCATGTGTCCAAGCCTATTGTGCCATAATAAAGTCTTAGAATCATTTACCACATTTGCAGAACTGTTATTATCACATAGGGACAGAGCAGAACACACATACAAGTTATATTTTTTGAAAGCTTTGAAAACACATAAAGACCCCTTAAAGATTTTCATAACCCCCTGCCCCCATCTTCCCTCAAAACCATCTTTTTCAAGAGAAGAACATGAAAGCAGATTATAGCAAAGATCAGGGACATACTTCACATTTTCCAACTTCAAAGTAAAACCATTTTCAAATTTCAAACACACAGTCCCAACCCCAAGAATTTGACACTTTTTATCATTTGCCATTGAGACAAAAGAGTCAGAAACCAGTTTGAAGTCAGAGTACAAATTTTTGAAAGGAGAAATATGAAAGGTACATCCAGAATCAATCAACCAGTCAGTTTGGGCAAAAGAGCAAGCAGAGGCAGAATTCACAGAGAACATGTCATGATTCATAAAACAAACACCTTCAGAATCATCATCCTTAGCAAAATTGGCAAGAGCATCCCCATTTTCATTATAAGACTTTGCCTTTTTAGGCTTAGTACATTCTCTCTTATAATGACCAAGTTCACCACAGTTAAAGCACTTCCTGTTGTTCTTATTGGGATTCCTACTCTTAGACCTAGACTTTCCTCTGTTTGACTTTTTCCCATTATCATTATGCTTCCCATTGTTATCTCCCTTGAATCTAGATCTACCTCTAACATTCAGGGCTTTATTTTGACTGGTTTTAGCCTCATTATTCTCCCTAAGTTCAAGTTCTTTAGACTTAAGAGAGCTAATGATCAACTCAAGGGAGCAGAATCCCTCCCATACTTAATAGCAGCCTTTACATCACTGTATGAGTCAGGGATAGCATTCATTAAAGCTATGCTAGTATATTCATCAATGGTTTTATCACCAGCACGTTTAATGTCTTGAACAAGCTTTTGAAACCTATCCACATTGTCATCAATGTCCTTAGTAAGATCAAGCTTGAATTTGAAGAGTTTTTCCAACAAATACATCCTACTTGACATGGATGTTTCAGTATACAAGGTTTCAAGAGTTTTCCACAATTCAGAAGCAGAATCAATAGTTCCAACCTTCCTTATGACAGAGTCACTCAGGTTGAGGATAATAGTTGACCTTGCCAACTCATTCATTTCAGCTTTCTTTTCCTCTGATTCAGTTTCTGGAATAGTATTTTCAACAGCTTTGAAAACTTTTTGCTGTATTAAAATGCACTTAGTCTTTTGCTTCCAAATGCTAAAATCATTTTTACCATTGAAGGGAGTAATCCCAACAACTGGAGCAGCCATTTTTGAAAACAAAAGGATTTTAGGCAACACACACAGGAAAAAGAAAAGAAACACTCAAGGCACAGCACACAACCCTGCAGAACCAAACTTTTGGTGAGCTAAAAGCCACAGAAACACAGAAAACTCACCAAGAAAACAAGAAATGCAGGGATTTGCTAATCTAGGACTCCACAGAAGAGCAAGTAATCAGTCAAGATCACACACAAGCATGCACACACAGGTGGTTAGCAGAGAATGTGTTCAAGAATGTACCCAGCTCAAGTACAGAGATCCTCCCTATCTGTCACGAGCACCCTGGCTAGAGGATTTCCCAGTTCACAAGCACTCAATGAATGAGGGCGCAGGGGGTCACTCTAGGCAGTTTGGAATAGCACTTGGTGGATAGGTAATTTTCTCTTTACAAGCAGTACAAGAAAGAATCCAGAACACACAATTTGCTAACACTTAAAGCACACCAAAGCACACCACAGCGGAAGAAGAAAGAAAGCAGTAAAGCACCTTGGAAAACAGTAAGTCCTAGAAGACCTATACAAGAAAACAAGAGCAGATAACCTAAAGCCGCGGCAAGCGACTACTACCAGCAACAACTACCCACCCCTAGAACTAGAAAGCAGTAAGAGTTTAAGGGTTTTAGCCAATTTACCAGAGCGAATATCCTTCGTTAAGGAATACTCGTCTTACCTCAGGGCCTATACCGGAGGCCGAGCTTTACTCTGAAGAGCCCACCTCCTTAATTTGCGACCCGGCGCGCCCAAGTGATCCCCCCGTGGCTCTGATACCACTGTAGGGATCAGACCACTCGGGATTCGCTAATTACCGGGACCTCTTTATTGCAATTGATCTGAGATGGCTAATCTCAGAGTTACAAGCCAAGATACAATGTATACAATCGAACTATACAATCAATAGATGCTACAAGTTACAAAGAAAACCCTAACACTAATCAGAAGCCTTGACCGGTTCTGATTCCATAGCTAGATCCTTAGTAATCGTCCTGCACACTCAAGTAGATTGTTAGTAAGACAAGAAGTAAGATCCTAAAGGATCTATAACCCGAAGTAACAAACAAGATAGAGTAAACCGCGGGACTTTGGCTCAGGTTGCACAAGCAACTTCACAAGGGCCAAGAACCTCCTCTATCTTCACCACGAGTCACAAGAGAGCACAGCGAGACAAACCAGACCCCAAAACCCTAGGAGCCTACCGATTGCTACTTCGCACCGGCTACCTCTCACACGAGATCACAATCACAAGTCAGAATCACCTCCGCAAAGTCTAGAGGCCACAAGTCTCTCAACACTCAAGGAATCGCTCGAAGATCTTCACCTAAAACCGCCAGACTTGAACTTAACCGCTCAAAATGGCTAACTGGATCTATCAACACAGGAGTTGACGGATCTACACTCTTCACTCACAGAACCAGAGAGAAGAAGTCACCGGAGAAGAAGATCGGCGAAGAACAGAGATGAGAGAGAGAGAATTCTAGAGAGAAGGCGGAGATCGAAGGCTGAAAGAGAGAGAGTGAACAACTAGGTCAGAATGTGAGAAGTCATCTGACTTATCTCACAACACAAACACAACTCCAGATCAACGGCTCAGGAGCATAATCCTCGTGGAGTTGCCACGCGGCAGCAATCAGTGCTCCCAGGTAAGTAACGGGCCAAACCAACAATTGGGCCATTACACAAGTTCTGGGCCTAGAATTAAATCAGCCCAAAGCTTTTAATTCACTGAGCCCAAACACCATTGGGGTCCATTTATCCCACAAAACTCACTTCTGCATCTCCCGAAACAAACACATACAAAAGAACAAGAAGTGCTATTCTTTTGTAAGAAATCATGTTTTGTCTATAATTGTTGGATGTTGAAGAATCTCAAGTTGGTGGGCTTTAAATAGCCCAACACATCTCTATTATTGTTGTTGGACTTGCAAAACAAGGGAAATAATTGTTGTTGGACATGAAAAACTGTACGCAAACGAAAACAAAGGGAAAGAGAAAAAAAAATGATCATAGAAAACTTAAATATTAGTAGATGTGGCGAGATTAATTATTGGAAAAGATGTGATTTCTAAAAGTCAATTTATTTTGAATTAATACATGACAAGGAGGTACATTATAGTCAAAATCACACATTTATTCGAAGTCGGCTACGTGGTTGGAATTTTCGGAATTTTCTTATTTTAGTAAATAGAAAGTCATCAAAGATAGTTATAAATGGCATTAAACCCTAATGCCTAAACCCACTACTCCACAATAATGAAAATTCTTGTTTAAAGACAATAATAAGTTTGAATGCTAAACTCATTTGTGAGAAATCGTACTCTCTCTAATTATATATGAAAGTGAAGTGTATTTGTGGGACGCTCCATTTTCTCAATTTCTTAGATGACTTGTAAATCAATTTGAAAGACAACACAAGAAAGTGACTTTTGACTAAGTCCTAGTCGCAACTAACATAGAAATTATTTGAAGACGAATGAATTTTCCAACTCATTTTCTCATAGTTCATTAATGCATTATTTTTAATTAATAATTTTAGTCTAAAATAGATAATTAATAGTTCAAGTCTAGTTAATAGACTTCATTCTGAGGCCATCTAAGAATTATTACAACTGGATTGGGATCCGGTCTGAACGTGCGCACTCGTGAATATTTGGGCTTTCCATAGTCACTTGAGAAGCCCAAATTAGCATTTATACAAACCTCAAATCTGCAAGCCCTATTCACTTGTAGTTTAGGGTTTGCAACTAAAAAGGTTTGCATTATTAATATAAGAATAAAGTCAAATTAATATTTTATATTTACACAAAAAAATTAGTGATACTACCTGATCCGTCCCTGAAAATTTTTCACTTATTTTCATTTTCATCCCTTCCTACACTTTTTATTTTTACTTAGAGTGTTTCAATAGTGAGGGAAAAGTCTTGTAATTATGATCAATAAAGCTCTGTTTTTCTTCTCCGTGGACGTAGGTGGTTTGTCACCGAACCACGTAATTGTCGGTGTATCTTTTAATTTTCTTGTTCTATTGTGTGTGCGAGCCTTGATCAGATCTCAACAGAGCATATAACAAGGTGTTTATCGTACTCAATATACAAAAACTCAAACATCTATTATTAAAAGAAACAAAAACACTCCAATATAAAGTTTACAAATGAAAGTAAAAAGACTAAGATAACAAAGTCAAAGTACATAGTCACAATTCACAGAAAAGAGAAGAAAAAATCCACAATAAACATAGAATTAAAGGTCACCAGCCATGAACTTGTTCACCTTGATTCAACTCTGAAAAAATAGGGATGTTAAAATTCCAAAATATGAAATTTTGATTGCAGCACTTCAGAAAGTAAGGTGTATATCTAATAGTAAGTTTTTAAACGCATGAAATGTACTTACATTACCTTTAGTTTAGCTTTGTCTCCATTTGGATACAAACACAACAATCCTGACGTAGAACCAATCTCCAGCAGCATCCAACGAGTTGAAGAATGCAATTCTCCATGACTTTTTCAGTATGAATGAACCAACAACTCCCCAAAATCCAAAGATAAAACCAAACGCCATTGATATGCCAACTTCTGCCATAAATGAGAAGTTGCTGCTGTCTTTCTCCTTCATGTTTTCCACCGGACTAGAGGGGGGTGGCTTCAAGCTATCTCCAGGGCACTTTGGGAGAGGGTCACCACAGAGTCCATCGTTCACGGCATAAGACCATTCATTGAAGCTCTGAAGTTGAGTACCCTTTGGAATTTTTCCAGACAGTTTGTTGTTTGACAAATCAAGAAAACCAAGAGTGTATATTTCTGCCAAACTCGTGGGTATCTCGCCAGAGAGTTGGTTGTGCGACAGATCAAGAGAATCTAGCATCTCCATTTTACCAATATCCGGAATTATGTTTCCTATCAAACTATTTCTTGACAGATTCAAGGATTTTAATCCTCTCATACCAGAAATAGATTTTGGAAGGTTCCCGGTCAATCTGTTGCTTGAAAAATCAACGAGTTTGAGAAGCCCGAGATTATCCCAGTAATCGAACTCCCCACCTTTCCATTCAAATGATGAATATCCATAGTGCTTATTTAAAGCCGCACTAAATGGATATATTGGAACAAAAAGTAATGGGTCAAAATAATTGGTAGTATTCTTACTAGCCAAGACTGTAAAATTGCCGAAGCAATCAGGTATTATCGAAGACAAGTTGTTTATCGACAAATCCAGAACTTGAATATAAGTAAGATTGCATATCTCCTGAGGAATACTGCCATGCAAATTATTTCCACGAAAGTTTAAAAATTGCATATTATACAACTGGCCAATCCAAGTGGGGATCTCTCCTGTTAACTTGTTCCCTCCAACATCAATGAAATTCAAATTTTGGCAAAGTCTCAAATTGTGAGGCAATGCACCAGATAAGTTATTACCATGCATCTGCAGAACAGCCAGGTTGTGTAAATTGCCTAGTGAGGCTGGAATTTCACCTGAGAAACTATTGTTAGCCAAATTGAGGGTGTACAGCTCAGGCATTTTCTCCCAACAATCAGGAACCTCTCCTTCCAACTGATTATTTGAGAGGAAAAGGTATCCAAGCTGACTATAATGAGTTTTACAAATGGATGAAATAGAGCCAGAAAACATATTCCCACTCAACCGAATTTCGTAAACATTGGCAGGTAATAATGGTATAGCACCTGAGAATTTATTGTAACTAAGATCTATAAAGCTTATGAGAGTGGATGAGAGATTCGGAATTGTACCACTTATTTGATTGTCTGCTAGAGATAAGCTCTCTAATTGAGAAAACGTACTCCACAACCACCTCGGAGCTTCATCTTTTATATTGGCTCCATCGAGATCAAGGTATGTCAAATTCGTTTGAGTTCGAATCCATTTTGGAAAATATGGGCCCACATTGCACCTGGCTAAATGTATACGAGTCAACTGAAAAGGAGGACTCCAATCAGGGGCAATATCCAAGATCAATGAATTCAAGGATAAGTCAAGTGTGTTTAACTTATCAAGCTTGATGAAGTGGGATTCAGAGACTAAACCTTGCAAAGAATTATCAGAAAGATCTAGAAATTCAAGGTTGGAGAGTTGGCCAATACTTAGTGGAATAGAGCCTGTAAACTTATTTCCCGAAAGATCCAAAATTCTCAATGAAGAAAATGCTCTAAAGTCCGGTATCGATCCATTGAGTTGATTATAAGGCAAGAAGAGTATTTCGAGCGATTTCAATACAGAACCAAGTATAGAAAGAGATGTAGAAGAAGAGTCAACAGAAAGCTTGACAGCAATGATGTTACATGATGCCAAGTACAATTCACGCAGGAACTTAAGACTTCGGATTTGCTGCAAACAGTTTGTATGACTCAAGTCCATTTGACTCAGATCAAGTATAGACAACAAAGAGAGTCTTGAGAGCCAATCAAGATTCTCAGTTCTCAGAGAGTTATACGAGAGATCAAGTGATCGCAGGTTGGTAAGGTTCCCTAATTCAGGAGGAACAATTCCAGAAAAGTTAGATTCACTAAGATCTAAGTGTTGTAATTGTTTCATAGAACCAATGAATTCCGGGATTGGAATGCCTCCAAAGTCATTCCAACTGAGGTCAAGATATTTTAAATGATGCAACTCAAGCAATGAAGAGCCAATCTTACCCTTCAATCTTACACCATTAACTTCGAGGCTGATGACATGGCGAGTGGTGTTGCTGCACACAACACCATACCATTCGCAGCATTCGTCGCTTTGCCACGATGAGAGCGCACCATCCTCATCGTTGAAGCCATTCTTTAAGCTTAGAAGAGCTTCTCTCTCGCTTTCCATGCATCTCACTTCTACATCTCCTGAAACAAACGCACAGAAAAGAAGAAGAACAACAACAACAACAAATTTGGTTGCTATTCTTTTATCAGAAATCATGCTCTCTTATATTGATGTATGGAAGTTCAATGTATATGTGGGATACTCCATTGTCTCAAGTGCAGCCGTTTAAATAGGTAAAGATAGAATAATAATACTACAATTCATAAAATAAAATTTAATTTGCTTATGACTTGAAAGAATTCGAAAAACAAAACAAGAAAATGATGCTTAACTATAATCATAAATGTACTGAAAGCAACGACGGACCCAGGTGGGGTCGGCCGACCCACGCCTTCGACCACATGGTAGACCGACGGGAAGAAAATTTGGGAGGCTAAGGAAAAAATAGATGAATAGAGAGGGAAGAGAAGTGATAGTAGATTACAAAATACAGAAGATAAAAAAATAATCTGAAGAAAAAGATTGCTGAAGACTGGAGTGGCGCTTACTTTTAGAAAGTAATTTCTCACATTATTTTTTAGGGATTTTAATAGTTTATTTTGGACTATTTCTTTAATTTTATTTAACCCTATTAAAATTTAAAACATAAAACAGTTAATTATTGTAAGTCATTATTTTATTTTTTTATATAATTACAATACAAATAATAATAATTTTATTGGTAGAATAACAAATAAAATTAGATGATATACTAAAATGGTTAACAAAAAATAAGTAAAATAATACTAATAATAATGATAAAAAAATAAAAATAACAGTATATTATAAATTTAAAATAAATATATTTTGAAATAGTACCTAGTTTTGAACATAGCAAGCAACTAAATCATATTATATTTGTACTATTTCAATTTTAATATATATTTTTAATGTAATTATTTATAGTTTTTTATATTTTATTTTTAAATTAAATATAATTATTTAAATTTTATTTATTTAATTTTTCGACCCCACGAATTTGACTTTCTGGGTCCGTCATTGACTGAAAGTTCAAATATGATTCATATTCTTTCCGTCCCCCAAATATTGTCTCATTTTGACCTGGCACGGATTTTAAGAAATGTAATGAAAAGTAAGTAAAGTTAGTGGAATATGGGTTCTACTTTTAAATATTAGTTTTATAATAAAATGTGAGTAATAATGAGTTTGTGGAATATAAGGATCCACTACCAAAAATAGTAAAAAGTGAACTGAGATAAATTTTGTGGGACGGACAGAAATAAAAAAATGGGACAAAGACGAGCGAGTAATAAAGAAATCGGGCCCATGATTTAAATGACGAATGATTTTCCACCTCATTTCCTCAGGTCTTTAGTCATTGGTTGAAAGTTCACGTTAGCATCTTATTCATGTGTCATTTTCAATTTAACTTTTAGACTTGACTTTGAGGTCTTCTCAATAATTACTCCCTCCGTCCGCAAAATATTGTCCAAGTTTGATTTGGCACGAGTTTTAAAAAATGTGAAGAAAAGTGCGTGGAAAAAATTAGTGGAATATATATCACATTTATATATTGGTTTTATAATAAAATGTGAGTGTAATGAGTTAGTGGAAAGTGGGATTCATTTACCAAAAATTGGAAAGAAAAAAAAAAAGCAAAGTGGACAATATTACGCGTACGGACTAAAATGACAAAACTAGACAACATTTCACGAAGTGAGAGAGTATTCAATAATTAAATGATACAATATATCAAAAGATTTATACTGCTAGAGAAATAAAACCGGACTGGTTGGCTCGGGCGAGACCGGGTCCAATCTGATCGTGCTCATGTTGAGCCCTTACAAGAGTGTAGCTAAGAAATGCAACATCCTTGATGTCCAATGAAGCAAGTTGCGGTCTGAAACAGAACATAACATACACTCGCGGATTTGTCCAATGAAGCACGCAAGTGTATGTTATGTTCTGTTTCGCACGACTATGTGTTGCACCGCCCGTGCAGCTTGTGGACCAAGCACATAGTTTGTGCACCTTGTCCGAACACATAAGCTTTGTCCCATTGCAGCTTGCGGACCAAACACATGGTCCGTACGTCTTGTACAAGACCTCTTTTACACCTCTTTCTCACAACGACTATAAAGATTATTGGAAATATGGAACAACCAAAATTCACTAATAGTCTCTTGATTTTACAATTAATTAATGCTAACATTAAATTATTCAATCAACTTTTCTTTAAATTTCTTAAAATCCGTGTCCGATCAAAGTGTGACTCCTAATTAAAAACGAAGAGAGTATATTTTATCTATTTTTTTTATTTTTCTTACTTTATCCATTTTTTATTATTAATTTTTCATTAAAATTCGTTTACAATTAAGATTATATTTTTAGGAGGGAGTAATAAAAGAAAATAAATTAGAAAAATAAAAAACAGAAATGGACGGACTGGGCAGACTGAACTCCTCCACTCCAACCAGTGTTCTTCCACCAAATTCCATCACCCCAACCCCTCTCTTTCAACCCGGTTTCTAGGGTTTCTGCTTCTCTATCTCAATTTCTGCATAACGGAATCAAATTCGCATGCAAAAATAAATAACACCTCTTATAATTTGGCTGAATTTTGCAAAAAAAATTCACTCAATCTAGCTCCCCAGCTGAGAGAAAGGGATGGCGAAGACGAAGCCTGGAAAAAAGGACCTTGATTCTTACAGCATTAAGGGCACCAACAAAATCGTCAGACGTATTGCTTTTTCATTCTTGTTGCTACTTTTTTGGCCATTCTTTGTTTTATTTTCCTGTTTTGGGGGATTTAGGGGCTCAATGCTTACTGCCCAGTTCGTTTTATGCTGCTATTGATCATAAAAATTCGATCTTGGGCTCTGATTCTTCCGTGGTTTGGGTTAATTTGTTGCTCCGGCTTGAATGTGAATGTTGTAATTGGATGTTGGAGTTGGTTGATAGTTGATTTTTTGCTTGATTTTTGTTTGAATTATGGTGTTTTGGAATGCCTGGTTTCTGCATTTGTGTTGTGCCCATTGTTTATATATGTTGCACTCATATTTCTTGCAAAAAAAAAAAGTAGTCTTTTTGCAAATGTGATTTGGGATTTCCTTGATGTTTGTATTACTAGTGTGTATAATAGTTCAGTTTAGCTGTTTTGTTTACGCTTCCTATGTTGAGAACATGAGCTTTAAATGGTTACTGCGCGTTGGGTGAAGTATGTGTTTGCTTTTGTATTATTGTTGACTGATGAAGACAATTTTGAGTCTTTTAACAAATCTTCTTTTTGAAGGTTTCATCCTTCGTGTATGGGCATGGCCATTGAAGAAGCGAAGAAATTGGACCATTTCTTATGCTCTGATTGTTCATCCGATGATGATGCCAAAAGGTCTTTAAACTCTTTTCCGGTGTCACCTGCTGATGAGAGAAAGGTACGAGCAGCGTCTCTATTTTGAATTGGAGTGATTAAGATATTATGTATTGTGGCTTTCCGCTTTCGAATATGTTTATAATACGACAACGGTCAGAAGATAACCTTGATTTATTCTCGATTCAATTTAGATGTAGACAATGATAGCTAGATAAGGTCATTGTGCTATATGTCGTCAACGACCAAAACATCGTGTTTGCAATTTGTGCACATTACAAATTAGCCTTTCCACTGATGAAATTCATGTTATGAAGTTAACTTGGCGACACTGCATTTCGATTTTCATTACTAGGTGGAGCCGAAGCGCAGAAAGAGGTGACACGTTGGTACAGAGGCATCACGAGGTTGTGCCCATTTCTTGCATAGCACAGCACATAGTAGCTCTAGCATATTTGTTTGTACAGTGACAGCGGCTTTTTCCCACGGATATCTATGGCTACCTTCGTTGTCTATTTACCGCGTCTGCACTGACTTGAGATATTTAACTCTTCGCCTCCTTATCGTGTGCACGAACGCGAATGGAGCGCTAAAAACACACGAAGCGTTGTCTTTATTAGGATGCAGAGGGTGTCTATTCGAAAATGTGTCGACTTGCTTCTTGTTTTTTTGTTACAAATGTTAGATTTTGAATCCTAGATTTGCTGAATTGCTTGAGTTTTGCTGAATGCAAAATCTATGGTGTTTCATGTTTGTTGTGTTTGATAGTTTTAGCCATTTATGCTTCTAATTTGCTTGCTTTGTCATGGCTGTGTTATAATGCCTTCTGCTAAACTGTGAAGTGTGTGTGTGTGTGTGTGAGAGAGAGAGAGAGAGATTCTTTATTTAAACCTTTAGGCATTGTCATGTGATTTGAGTTCTTACATTTATTGCTTAGTTTTGATAGATTTTGCAACTTTTAAAATTAGTTAATTATATTATTATTTTGACAATTTTCTCTCTTTAAGAAATACTATCATTTAATATACTTGGTTGATCACGTCTTTAATTATACTCTATTTGTCCCTATGTAGCTAAGTCGTATTCCTTTTTAGATTGTAACATGTCATTTTCTTTTAAGCAAAAAGTATTTTACTCTTTTTATTTTACTTTCTTTTTATCTCCGTGTCTTTTCTTCTTTTCTACTTTATTCACATTTTACTTAATTCATTTAAAATAATTTTTCTTTTAACTTTCGTATTGAAAAGAATTACATCTACTAAAAAGGATGGAGGGAGTACCTGGGATGATTGAATTATTTGCCATAAAATAATAGAGAAAAATGTTAAATTATGACTAAGATGACAGTACCCATATTTTAATTTTGTTTATGACATTTTAAATAAATTAATTAATTAAATTTAATGGAATGTAAAAGTTTAATAATATTGATAATAATTTTATAAAATAATGTGTGTAGCATACATAGCACGTAAATGAGAATTTTGTGGAGCTTATCTACTTGGAATAGTGTTATGATTAGATTGGGATCATATCTATAATAGATTTATTTCACATAATAATCAAGTATTTTCAATAATCATAAATCGATAGGATAGATCTTGAAATTTTATTTTCCAAATAATTGTAAAAAAATCATTTTTAATATTGCCAATTATCAAAATTAACATCCCTTCCTCTCAGGGTTTTGAATCCAGGAAAAAATCATCACTTTCCCCTTTCATCGCTTCCGATTTCGCCATTGCCAGATGCTTACGCGGTTGCAATTCAAAATTCTGTATCTGAATTGATTCGGTGAGATTTTCCGACTGTAATCGAATGCAAAAAGGTACGAGCTTTATTGATTCCACCAATTTCGATTAATTCGACCAATTTCGATGAATTCGACCAATGCTCGTAGAAATAGAATGAATTGGCTGTTTAGATTGCATTTCCATGGCTCAGCTCTCTGTTTAGCATAGTGTTTGGGAGGCTCTGCGCCTGTATAGATATGATTAAGCAAATTTTCGGCAAGCTTCCGAAGAAACAATCCCCAAAGCAGTCTCAGTTCGATTCCGACGCTTCAATTCTCGATTTGAATCCGAATTCGGTGAATCCGGGCCCACCACTGCCGGCCAGCAATGGCATGTCTCCCCCGTTGGCGCCTACGGTGCGCGGGAGCCCTACATTGTTGAATTACGTCTCCGCTTGCAAGGCGTTGCCGAGCTTGAGCGACGCCTCGAGCTCGGAACGGCAGAGTGTGTTCATTAAAAAATTGAATTTGTGCTGTGTGGTGTTTGATTTCACTGACTCCTCTTTGCATATGGAGGAGAAGGATGCGAAGAGGGGTTTGCTCCTCGAGCTGTTGGACTATTTCTCGTTGGTGAATTCGAAGTTCAGTGAGATTGTGATGAACGAGATCACGAAGATGCTGGTGGCGAATCTGTTCAGGGCGTTGCCTTCTATGAATCCGGATAGTAAGCTGGTGGGGGAAGTGTATGATCCGGAGGATGACGAGCCGGTCTTGGAGCCTTCTTGGCATCATCTCCAGCTCGTGTACGAGTTCTTCCTGAGGTTCGTGTCCTCCTCCGAGACGGATGCGAAGCTTGCCAAGAGATACATTGATCATTCTTTCGTGCTGAGATTGTTGGATCTTTTTGACTCGGAGGATCAGAGGGAGAGGGAGTACTTGAAGACGATTCTGCATCGTATATACGGGAAGTTTATGGTGCATAGGCCGTTTATCAGGAAGTCGATCAATAACATTTTCTACCATTTCATGTTTGAGTCGGAGAAGCATAATGGGATTGCGGAGCTGCTGGAGATATTAGGGAGTATTATTAATGGCTTTGCTCTGCCTCTGAAGGAGGAGCATAAGCTTTTTCTTGTGCGTGCGTTGATTCCACTTCATAAACCGAAGCAAATGTGCGCGTATCATCAGCAGCTGTCGTATTGTGTAACTCAATTTGTCGAGAAAGATGTGAAGCTTGCGGATACAGTGATCAGAGGTCTTCTGAAGTACTGGCCTGTGACTAATAGTTCGAAGGAGGTTATGTTTATCAGTGAAATGGAGGAAGTGTTGGAAACTACGCTGGCTCCAGAGTTTCAACGTGTGATGGTCCCTTTGTTCCATCAGATTGGCCGCTGCATCAATAGCTTCCATTTTCAGGTGGTGCTGATCTCATTTTTTCCACTTGTTTTGGTTAATAATTTGCTAAGTGGAAGCATAAAAATATATTCTTGGCATGCGATTAGAATCTCGTATTTTCCTGCTTAATTTATTTCATATTGCTTATTTCCATTTTTTTTCTGAATACATGATATATTGATTGCATACTCCATTAAGTTTTAGAAGAAAGTTTGAGCAGGGGGAATATCGCATACAGATTGAATTCCGTTAACTTCTTATCTCTAGTTTTTTTATCGCACACAATCATGGTCTAATGGTTTCCTTGAATTAAGGGAATATTTAATTTGATTAATTTGATTATATTTCTTAGCTTAGAGCACCATGTAAATTCATGATTGCAGAAAATTGAATCCAGAATCTAGGAATTCAGTTTGCTCCCTCTTGATTTGGGTAATGATTTGCAAAGTGGTAGCATAAATATGAGTTCTTGGCATGCAGATTAGAAGATCGTATAATATACAGATTTGAAATGGTTACTCTATTAGCATTTAGAAGAAAAGTTTGAGCAAGGGAATATGATATACAGATGTGGGGCCCATGAATAGTGAAGGGAAGGGAAGGGACGGTTAAAAGACGTGGGTTGTGGATGGCCTAAGCTGCCTTCTTTAACTACATTTCCACATAGTCTTCTATGCTTTTCTTTCACACACACACACACGCACAAACTCATTTCGAAACTCTGTTTTTTTTATCGTTTTCTTCTTCCAGAATACAAGAAAGATCAGATTGGGATTATTGGTATGATGTTCTAGCTCGAGTTAGTATCTAGCCATTTTTTAGATGGCTTGAGCTTTTATTCTCTTGCTCTATTGATCTGACGATTTTGGTTGATTAATCTAAACAGGGATTTGCTAATATACAATAAGAAATTAATCTTTTTCCAATCATCGTTTTGAACAGACACAATCATGATTTTTTAGAGTAATATCAATGAGAAATAACGAGAAATCATCATATTTGTCTCATTTGGTTAATCGTTGATTCGTTGTGTATGGAACAATTTATAGTGGTCAGTATAATACGATAAGCGTGATCAGTTGCTCCTGTAATGTAATGAAATTCCTTCTAATCTTGTTGACAGGTAGCTGAGCGTGCCCTCTTCCTGTGGAACAACGACAACATAAGAAGTTTGATCATTCAAAACCAAGATGTCATACTCCCTATAGTACTCCCGTATATTGAGAAGAGCATCCGTTGTCACTGGAACCACGCTGTCAAGAGTTTGACACGGAACGTGCGCAAGGTATTCATGGATGCTGATCAATCGTTCTTTGATCAGTGCTTGGCCAAGTTCAACGAATACGAAGCCAAGGAGAAGGAAATGCTGGAAAGACGAGTATCAAACTGGAAACGGTTGGAAGACATAGCCGCTGCCAAACCCCTCAGAAACGAGCCTCTGCCCGTGTCCATTTTCCCTTCCTCTGTCGCTATAGGGAGCTGAGGCGCTCGACTCCTCAAAGCAGCGAACGCTGTAGGCAAGAAATAAAGATCCAACCAAGATCCTTACCAGATCATATTTTTTCGTATTTGCAGGTGAATATTTGGAGATGCCGGTATGTTTCTTTTATTCGTTTTCGTCTAATTTGCTTCGAGGTTTAGCGTTGAGGGTTTAGTTTTCCTGAAACTAAACGTCCATTTTTTATTTAATTTTTTCCACGTTAATCACTGATGCAGAAAAAAATATGTTCATTTTGTAATTTAAGAAGAGGTGTGATGATCACTATTTGTAATGTATGCATCAGATGGTAATTCTACTTGCAAAGTGTTTATATGGTAATATTATCTGAATTTTAGATAAATCAATACTGCCTGAGCTTGATCAACACATGGAGAGGCACCGAGCAACAGAGGTGGACTAAAACATCCACCATTCTCCAGCTCCTCGTCTCGATCCAAGGCCTCGTGCTGAACTCGAGGCCTTACTTCAACGAGCCTGCCTTCGCGCCATTCAAAAACACGAAAAACTCAAAGCGTTCCAATCGCTACAACGAGAATGCTTTCATCCTCTCCTGCACCACTATGCAAAAGATCATCAACCGCCCGCCACAGAATTTTGAGGGCTTTGTGGTTGAGCATTTTCGACAGCGTGCTGCCCCGTTGATACAAGCCATCGATCGCTATCATCAGGGCCGTGTGGTGGCTGGCGAGTTAGGCATGACGTCGCCATCCTCTTCAGCTCCTAACGTTGCCGTTTCTGCAAATTTCAAGATCGGTTTGGAACGGATTCGAGGCCAGCTTGAGCAGGCCCTCGCCTCCCGTTCCATTCCCGTTCCAGCCAAGCCTATCGCTGCTGCTACCACAGCCGAGTCTGAGAAGAAGGATGAACACCGTAAAAAGGGGCTTCTCGGTAGAATCTCTAGCTTTCTTCGCAACAAGATTCGGAAAAAGAAACAAGTGAAGAGTAGTGCAATAGGGTTTAGGGTTTAGGCATTCTTTTTATGTCATCTTGACTAGTAGTAAGTGTTAGATTGTTATTCCCACATAAACATTAGATCAATATCATTAACATACAATTTATTACAGTTTATATTTAATTTGCCAACAAAATTGTATGTTTTGATCATGCACAGCACAAGGTAACCTTCTTGTGTGTTTTTTTATACTTATATGCATAGGGAGATGATCAAAATAAGGATGTGTTTAAATCCAAAAATGCAACCCAAATCTTAGCCCTTGGATTAGATGATCTAATGGTTAATAATTCATGTTAAGATCATTTTAGGTCATGCTTTGTTAGCATGACCTATAAATAAACTAACTATGACCTAAAAATATCCTACGTATGACTTTGTTCTGCGTTTTTGTATTTAAATCTGGTCTTTATAGATCAAAACCCTATATGTATATATGTTTTGATATAATATAGCTACTCAAAGATAAGCGTTTTTTCCTTTGTTTCTGAACCTTGGTTTTACATGGAGTATCTTACAATTAACATACTCTCTCCATCCAAAAAAATAGACAAAGCTGTAATGCATAATTGGTAAAGTAAGAAAGAGAGAGGAAAGATACGGTGAAACTGAAAGTAGTGTTACCGTATTGTGGAGTCCACATTTGGAATGATGAGTACAATTAGAATTAATTTAAAACTTTTCATTTTTAAAATTAGTCTAATTTTAGTGGACGGCCCAAAATAGTAAAACTTATCTATTTTTTGTGGACATAGGGAGTAATTAAGATGAATGGTTGCTTATTCAAAGATACTCGTTTTATTATTTCTCATGTGAAAGTTCATTGATGACAATGTACCACCAAGGACAACCGTTAGATTTAGGAGCAGATTCAACCTTATTAGCCTGCCACGTGGCAGACTTGTTTGCCTGTGTATCGTAGATTGCTTGATTATCGTTGATTTCATATTACAGATTGCTTGAAACCATACGCAAAGTATCGCAGAATATTTCATATGTATCGCAAATTGGTTGCCTAGATTGTCATTTTAACTATGGTGTCACCATAGTGCTTTGATTTCGTATCTCATATTGCTTTGAATCATATGTCGAATTACTTACATGTGTATCACATATTGCTTGCACACGTATTGCATATTGCATGTTAGTACTTATTATCACGTTGTCACTTTAAGAGTGGTGTCACCGTAACGCACCACTTTCTCTCTAATAAAAAAGATAAATGGACCTAATATTGAAATTGGATTTAAGTCACTCACTAAGGAGAAGGATTTTGATTTGTTGTCCACACTCCACAAAATTCCAAATTTCACTGAATTCATCACCTCTCTAGTCTACTCAGTAAGAAGTAAAGCGGAGAAACAAAAGTTTTTTTCTTTCTTTGAATGGCGAGACACAAAAGCTTCCATTGATGTAGAGTGACAATATCATCATTTAAAATTTGAGAATTAAGCTTGTTTTTGTAATCATATCCATAACTTATCACAAAACGAGACGATGCTAAGAAGTCAGGTTTGAGGGTTTGAGGCATACGGTGAGGTCGTCCATGGTGGGGCAGCCGAGGATTCTCAGCTCATGCTCGTTCGCTAGATGTAAGAGGCAAATGAAGCACAAATGAGTCGAGATGTCATTAATCGATGGTGCTGCTCTGCAGCTATCTGGGAAATTAGCCAACACTTGCTTGAAGGAGATAGACTCTTCCTGAAAAAGTGGAGTATGTGTTACTACAAATGTGATGGAAATAACAGTCTCTAAAATAGTAAAATGTAAACTACTTTACCTCAACTGGGCTTTGATCCAGTTGTTGTATATGGCCCCATAGTGTTTCCTTTAGCGCGTGAACATCAACTTGTTTCGATGTTTTATCGTACTGAACCTCAATCTTGCTCACCTGAGTACGAATCAAGTCGTATATAAGACACAGAGATGATGCATAAGTTACTACTTCTACTAGCTAGCATAGTTTGATTAAGAGACGGTGATAGACAAACAAACCTGTCGAGGTTGAGAAACGAGGGTGCTTGTCTCTTCAACATCACTATGAGCATGTCCGTCATCAAAGCCACCACCAAAATCATCTCCATCACCCCAAGATGCCGTTGCTTCAAACCCATCTCTTTGTTGATTTTCATTATCTAACCACAATAATTAGTGTCTCACTACCTCAGCATGTGATGAAAGAGATGAACAAGCAAAGATGTTTTTCTTATGGTTGGCTAGGATACAAAGCATAACAGTAAAACTTACCAAGTTTCTTCGTTCTAGTCCTTCCGAGGCACTGCATCAAAAAGTACAACAAAATGGATATTATTGTATCATCTCACACTAATGGAAAAGGTAAGTGTGCTATATGAAGTATACCAAAACATGAGGTAGCAAGAATAGCTTCACAAGATCCTCTGGTTGGTAGTGACAATCTTCGGGAAGTCTGGTGTTGCAGGGTGCTCTACTTGCTGGAAGTAATAACGACTTCGGATTCTTTGGAGGATCAAAGATTTGCGAAATGTCAGTATCGACAGTGTTTGAAAAATCAATATCCAAATCTGCTTTCTTCTTTTTTGCTTTCTTCAACTTTGGTGATCCACTTTCCTCAGCTGGAACCTCAGGTTCTGCAGAAGAAGTCAGCGTTTAATTTCAAAGCAAGAGACAAGCCGGAAAAAAAAGCCAGTTCGGGTGCATGGTGAAGCCTAGACCTTTAGTTTTCCGGAATTTCCAGTGATTGGGACCTGCCCAAGAATTTTGCTTGGTTGAAAACCCCAAACTTAAAAACAAATAGCTATCAACCTCCTTGGATCTGTCATCCTCATCGGGGTCATACACATATGACTGTTCGTCACCCTGCAAAGTAATGCATGCTGTCACATATTTTTCGTTCTGATAACTTGAAATACACAAAAGAAGGTGAGGAGGTTGAAGCAACAATATATCTACCACATAGGGAGCTTCATTCTGGCTTGGGAACGTTGTGTCCTGATTATCAGTAGCCTCGTCTATCACATTTGCTTCGTCATCATGATCATCGTCCCAAGCTCCATAGCCCCCAAACGTCTCAGCAGATACACCATCATCATCATCATCCCTGTCGAGAGGTTCATTAACTTGCCCAAACGAAGCTGACTCAGATTGTCTTCGGTTATCTGTGTCCAATTGATTCACTATAGCCATAAGGCTAGGAGATATTTCAGAGCTGCTAAGCATATCCGACACCATCTGCTCAATGCATTCTGAACAAAATTAAACAACATAATCAACAGGTATCAAGTCCAAACCAACCATTTTTATTAAACGAAACAGAAAAGGTAAAATCCTTGCAGGAAAATCCAGTCTGCAGCATTACTTACCACTAGCAAAAGACAGATCAATAACCTGAGCACCCTCATCTCGAGCCACGGGAGATGAACACTTCCCAGGTACTTCCAATGAATCAAAAAGGACCTGGCAGTTACCATAAACTCCAAGATTGTTCAGCAACAGACCCTTTGCTCCACCTTCGTCGAATTGTGCTGATGTCTGATGGTAGAGAGGATCCACCGCAAATGCAACTAAAATAAGAAAATGAAAGTCATGAGTACATATAGACTAAGTGACTAACACACACCAAATGCCATTCAGACATCAGAAGAGAGAATAATAACACCAGATATTACGAGAACTAATTGATAAATATTAGTAACCACTAGATGCAACTTACCATCAAATTTCTTTACATTTATGGCGGCAAAAGATGACTCCAGCGTTGACAAAGGTGACAACTGCATTGATAAATGCCAAATGCACAGGTTACTCAAATAACAACGTACTTGATCAACTGCTTAATACTTCACATTCCTTTTTCATCTCTCCCAAAATTAAAGTCCATTTCTAGTCAATGGTACAAAAGCTTTTTGACATTTAAGCCATTTAAAAATACTTTAAAAACATATCTACATAGGTGTGAAAAGGAAAAGTGAACTATCTTTGCAGGAGTACAGAATACAAGACAGACACTTAACCTTTCTCCCTTGCTCTTTCTTCTCATCACTTTCCCCTTGTCCAGCAGTGACATTGCCATCCTCGACAGCATCTGTATGAATAAAGTGTTAGGATTCAGGAAGCATACCAAAACCAGATGATACACAAAATGATGTGAATTTGGTATCAAATGTTCTTTTCTACTACATTTCATCCACATACCGACAGTCAAACTGAAGTAGTAAAACCTGAAAAGAGGAGGAAAACTCATAGACAATTAACAAAGGAACCATGAAGGTATGTGAAAGCTCACCTTTTTCATCTGCATGCCCAACCCGATTAATTCCTCCAAGAACTTTATACGCCTCAGAATGCACAGAATCCACTCTCATTGAATAAATCCTAACCCCAGCTTCAAGTGTACAACTAGCCTACAGTAGAGTTATACAGTTGAAGTTACAGATACTACTGAATGCAACTAATATCAACAAGAAGAATCCAAAGAAAATATGTGGTTTTTGCTTCCTAAAGAGTATGGATGAAGAACATTCAACATCAACCAGAATCACGTTTTTACTCAAAGGCGATGATAAACAAATTGCAAAGCTTTCTCCCCACAATCACGATCATCGTCAAGTTACAGAAACTAGTTCGATCATTGCAAAAATTCCACTTGACCTTTTGACCTGTTCAACTTAATAATCATAATCATGTTACAATCCTCTTAACCTATGTGATGAAGGACTGGTTTTTCTAACTTACGCTTCTCTTATTCGTATTTTCAACGTTAATTAACTGACGTTTTAGTCCAGAACACTTGATTAAACAAAACTAAGTCTTCATCTCTCAAATTGTTTTAAAAAGTGATGCTCAATTTCTCCCAATCACTGAATGCTTGTGCAATGAATTGCCCAAAATCCAATGCACTATCAAAGCATAGCTCCAAACTAGGGATTTAAAACAAAATACCTTCTGGAAATTGGTTTCAGTATCATCTTCTTCTTCGACCTTAACAATCTCGCAGAGATGATCGATCAAATTCAGCTCCCAAGTATTCTTCTGATTAATTTTCTGCACGCCAGAGATAAACACAATCGCCAATTAGAAATCAATTCGAAAGATTCAAAAAATCACAATTCAAAATCGAAAAAGCGCGGACATTTTCGCTAGCTAATTTGATGCAGTTGTGGAACAAATCGAGGATCTGTTCTTTCCCGAGGCACGAATCGGCCTCAGGCGAGACGGAGGTGGAGACGACGGTGGGCTTCCGGCGGATGGCGGCGGCACGTGCCGCACGTGCCTGAGCCCTTTCGAGCTTGTCGTCGTTGGAGCCGATTGCAAACTGCGGGCTCTTGATTGGGGAAAATGCAGCTCTTTGCTTCGAAATTGGGCTTAAGGATTCCCCCATTTTCCGGTTGCAGACGGCGGCCGGAATTCGTAGAGAGAAAATTATGAATAATTACTAGTAAAAGTTTTAAATATTAGGAGTAGTTCCAAATCCAATTCAAAAAAAGAAAGTTCATTAACAAAATTTAATATTTTCAATTTTTTACCTTGTTAGAAATAAATCCAAAGTCATTCCCAATCTTGCTATTTAATATTTTCATACAATCATTTACTAATCAATTTGTCTTATATCTATTTTAATTTAGCAAGCTATATTATACTACTCCGTACTAAATTCCACATTAATAGTATTAAGAATATAACAGAATTTAGAGATTAAAGTATTATTTTAGTAGGTTATAGTTCATATTATCATATTTATTCATGATGGGTCCTCTTTTAATGCTTATAATACCACAGTCCAAAATAAAAACTAAATATACATCCTTGAATTTTGAAATAAATGGATGAAATTAAAGCTCACAAATTTCAATAAATAATAGATAAAATATCAAAGGGTAATATGATAATATTTGTGAGCGTTTTTTTATATTAACATAGTGTATTACAAATATCAACACAGTTTTATTTATATTTTACCTACACTATATTGAGATTTTTTTGTTATATTTGCTGATAAAATCAGTTTATCAACATGAGAAAATTGAAATATAATTTATCAAATTTCATTATCCGAATATCGTCGGAACATATGCAATTGATATCTCGTTGGAATCCTTATAAAATTATCTTTAATTTAATATATTTTTTGCGAAAAATAATTTAAATCGAGAGAGTTACTTAAATTTAAAGTTTTGAGATAATTTTAATGAGAGAGAATTGACATTAATACTCTTTAAGTTTATTTAATAATTTTTTTAATTTAAAATATAATACATGTGACATTATTTCAACCACTAAATTTCTTAATCTAATAGGCCAAGATTTGATCTTAGTTTGTGATTGTTAATTAGTTAGTAATTGATCACTCCTCGTCTATAATATTAATATGTTTAGGCCACATATTAAAATCAAATAAGTATATTACTTGAATTTCTTTGGAAGGTGATAATTAATATCTAGAGGAGTTAGGATTGTTATTATGTTGAACTAGTATTAACATCCGAGTTATGCACGGAACATAAGAGTTTCAAATAATGAATATAAAATATAATAAATATATAGAAAATAAGAATTGAAAGCAACATGGAGATTTAGAAAAACAGAAATGTACTTATTGTTAGGTTTGGTATACTGAAAAGCATGTTTCGAGCATGTTTCGCGCGAATAGAATCTTGCTTGTATGTGTAAAACTCTACAATCCACTTTTAACCCGATTCAGTATTATTCGAACAGTTTCGCACGAATAGAATCAATATATTAGTACATTGTGTTTGTTTGTGCATTTATAAGATGTTTTGTAAACATTTAAATGTATAATAGGCAAACAAAGTCTAAGTCTTTTGCTTAGTAGACGGTTGTGGGCGACGTCCACTTTAAGGTAACACAATCAGGTTCTATGCAATGCTTTCCAAAAGAAAAAGAAGAATTTCACAACCCAGATAGACTTAGACTACCTATCGTGAAAGGTTGCAATGTCAATCCGATTATTTCTAAGCCTTACTCGAAATAAGATGACGTTGGTGTGGTATAGCACTCGAATGGATCTAACAGCAAGACGTGTCTTTATGCTATCTACTGAAAGACTAGGTCTTGATAAATAACTATTTCTTAATCTACGTACGTTAGCATTAAGCATACGGTATTGATTATGCACTACTTTGACTTATCAAATGGTGCGGGTTTTTTGCAACCCAATAATCCTGATATATTGGGTAGTGGTGATTAATATCTAGTGGTGTTAGGAT
This sequence comes from Salvia hispanica, assembly GCF_023119035.1. Lineage (NCBI taxonomy): Eukaryota > Viridiplantae > Streptophyta > Magnoliopsida > Lamiales > Lamiaceae > Salvia > Salvia hispanica. Next base: position 46,259,208 of record NC_062970.1, on the reverse strand, counting down.
TGCTATTATGTTGAATCGTGCGCGAGGTGAGTCTCGTTTGATAATGTCCTTAAGAGGAGCTCGAACAAGGTTTTATTATTCAGAAAACTGGCCAGTTGGAGTTTTATCACTCTATGAATAATACTGTAAATAAGTGTTTCTTGCTAAGTCTACTCTTGGAATTAATAAGATGTTAATTGATTAAGTCCATAGCAGACATTAATTAATGAACATTTATATCTTAAGCGCGGGAACTAAATAATATAAATAATGAAAACTCGGATTACTTGTAATTTCAGATTTGGATAAGGAGTGTAATATTACTTCTGTAGTGGCTACTCGTAATATTCCAATATAAGCTTGTATTAAATTGTGGGTTCAATTTAATTAGTAAAAAGCTAATTGGGGGAGCCCATATCCAAAACCTTCCATAGATCCCTGACTGGACCCAATATGAACTTAATATAAATAGGAGAATAAAAGAGACAGATTTAATGATTTTTAGAATGAAAAACACGTCTACTCCTAAAAAGGAGTAGGAGACATTTTTTTTATTATGATTTTCTCCTCCGTGAGTTTTTCAGCTCCTCCTCCGTGAGAAAGGTTTGTCTTCTTTATTCGATTCCTAGTATTTTGATAAGATCGGCCCACCCTGATATCGAGATACAGTTCGGGAACCAGTCTAGTATTGAAGATCATCGTGGAGAAGGCGCGAGCAATCGACGATTCTTTGGAGAATCAATATCGGTAACTCTAAACCGTAGAAATCATGTTTAGGATTTATATTTTCTAAGCATGAATTATTTGCGTTCTAGCATGCAATTATCTGTTTAACATGTGAATTGATTAATCGCATAATCGGTCAACTAGATCCGTGTCTAATTTATTTGTTTTGTACAAGTCTTCCGCTGTGTAGGGGCTCCAAACCCCAGCACTTATCTTGTCTCACTCAAAATGAAGAATTTACTACTCCCTAGTGAATGAAACATTTATGCAATTTTAATTTATAATCTAAAGGGAGTAAAAACAATAAAATTAATGAAAAAAATAAGATGTGTGATTAATGATCAAAGAGTATGAATTAATTAGAATAAGATATACAAATAAAGAAAATATGTGTGAGTAAAGATGTTTATTGAAAGTGCTATGCAAGTCATTAATCCAAATAAAAGGTAAATTAATATATAAATTTAATAGCTTAATTTATAAAAAATTAATTCGAAAAAAATATATGGAATATTAAAACATATCCACATTTAATATATGAATAATTTAAATCATAAAAATTTAAAACTTATTTGAGAAGTCAAGTTTGAAAATTTGTATTATCCAATAATCATATTTTAGTTGACTATTTATTTATTTCTTTTAATTCCAGACCGTAGCATAACTTAATATACATTACCAAAGACTAAATGAATTTTTTATATTGGAAAGAATAAATTTCTTACTTCCCGCCACATATACGTATAAAAAGTAAATTACTACTCTCACTTAAAATAACGATAATATTTTATGCATCTTGTTTGTTTTGAATAATGTGACAATTTACACTATTTTTTATATTAAGAAATTATACAAACTTTATAAGTTAGATTTAATTTTAAATAATATATAATTTCATCTTATTCCTTAGTTTAATCTATAAATTTAGTAATATTGTTTACTTAGAGGCGAACTATAATATAAGATTTAAGCACTTCAATTGAGTAAATATGGGATGAAAATTGCAAGCATTACATATATGTGTTTTTGTTTAGCTTGTGAATTAATTCAGAGAAAAAGTATTGCAATAAATGATTAAATCTCAATTTTAACCTAAACAAATGGAAGGCAAACTAAAATCTCTAGCATAATTCCAATTTAACTCAAATATAAAGCTAATTAATATATAAATTTAATGACTTATTTATAAAAAAAGTTAATGGTAGTGCACTATTTAAATGTGTTTTAAAACTTCTTGAAGAAGTTAGCATTTTATTGAGCTATTATTTGTCCAATTTTTCTTGTCTTAAAAAATTATTTTTGGATAGAAGACACCTCATCTTTCTTCCCTCCAAAAAGGGCATTAAGGTCTTTTCACCAAACTTGCACTTTAGATTAGGATAGGTCGTGTCCCAAGTATAGTTTGATAATATCCTCAAGTAAAACTTTAAATAAAGTTTTATTATCTGCAACCTAGCCAGTTAGAATTTTATTCCATGAATAATAAATAAATATTTTCATTGAATCCATTCCCGAAGTAAATAAGATATTAATTGATTATATCAGTAGCAGAAATTAATTAATTAATGGATATTTACATCTTAAGTGCGAAAAGTAATTAATTAAGCAAGGAAACCAAAATTACTTATAATTTCGGATTTGGATAGATAAGTCAATATAATTACTGTAGTGACTGATAATAATATTCAATTTGTGTTTGAATTAAATTGAGGTTCAATTTAATTAGTTAAAAACCAATTAGGTGTGGCCCGCGTCCAAATATATCACTAACTGAGCTCAATATGTAACTTAATAAATAGGAGAATAAATGAGAGACAGTGGGAATACACTGATAATTTTCGTCCCTCTTTGTGAGGCGCCGATTTTCCTTCTCTCACTCTATGTGAGATTTTTGTCTCTTCTTTATTCAAGTCCTATATATTAAACTGATTTTAATTTAAAATTATTAAATATTATAAATAAAGTAATAAATAATTAAAATAATATTAGTAGATAAGTAGACCTACTTTGAAATTGTTTATCTTCATTTCTGAGATACTGAAAAAATAAAACTTGAAGAATTATGTGCCATTTGTTTAATTATATGATTTACATGTGTTTTCTAATTTTTTTATTAATCATTAAATTTTACTTTTTCACTACACTATTTATTATATTTATTTTGCAATATTTTGATAATAAAGACAAATTAGTTAAAAATTAGATATTGGTCACAAAAATTTCAGACTTGAGCTATTAAATTAACAATGGGTTGCCCCAAACACATTAAAATAAAATCCTTGCTCCGTCATTTTTTGTAACAATATGGAATACTTTTTTTAATAATTCAAAACATATTTAAAAATTATGAATAAAGGCAAATACTTATTAAAATATTTACAAGCAATGTGACTAACGATTCATCTTGAAGCAATCACACGTAAATTAATTCTAAATTAACAACTAAATTCCCTACCACTTGTCGTCAATGACATGCTACTTCCTTATTTAGATAGTTTTCGGTAATGTTTTATTACACTTTTACTATTTTTAGTATAATTATGATAAAATTATATAACTGTAGCACTTGATATTATTTATAGTTTAATTAAAATGGCTTAATATTTTATCATACACTGTACTACCTCCGTCCTCCAAATTTTGACACACTTTGACCCGACACGGGTTTTAAGAAATGTAATGGAAAGTGAGTTGAAAAAGTTGGTAGGATGTGGGTCCTACTTTTAAAGTATTAGTTTTATAATAAAATGTGAGTAGGAATGAGTTAGTGGAATATGTGGTCCACTATAAAAAAATAGTAAAAAGTGAAGTGTGTCAAAATATGGGGACGGACCGAAATAGAAAACTGTATCAAAATTTGAGAGACGGAGGTAGTAATTAAAAAGTCATCTAAACTTTTCTATTTAAGTTAACTTAATAAACCTTTTCTAAGCTTTTCCATTATACTAATACCAAACTAGTGTTATCACCGATTGCTATGTAATCACACAGTCACATGCGCACACACCATTCTGCATTTAAAGATATTGTCTGTTCTATTATTATTTTTTAACAACACTTCATTCGTCTCCTAATAATTGTCCACTTTAATTCAGACCGGATTTTAAGAAATATAAAACAAAGTGAGTTGAAAAATTAATAGAATATGAGTCTCACTTTTATATATTAGTTTTATAATAAATTTTGAGTGGAATGAGTTATAGGACTATGAGGCCCACTTACTATTTAAGGTAAAAAGTAAAAGTGGAAAATTAATGAGTATTAGACGAAAATGGCAAAAAATGAACAATTAATGGGGACGGAGGGAGTACTAAAAAAAGACAACGAATATACTGTCACACGTGCACATAACAATCAGATTTCAGGATTGTATTTTTGTTACACTTTTTAACAACAATAACAGATAAATACTCCCCCCTTCCATAAAATGTTGTCCAAATTTGATTTGACACGGATTTTAAGAAATATGAAAAAAAATGAGTGGAAAAAGTTAGTGGAGTGTAGGTCCACGGCGGCAGCGGTGCAGGAGGGCCAACGGCAGCGGAAACGGAATAAAGAGAAGGAGAGCCGACGGCGGTGGCGGTTGGACTCGCACACCGGCAAGCCCGCTACCTGAGAGTTACGAGAGAGAGGGGTGACCGGCGACGGCGGTTGGGTGGCGTGGAGGAGTCCTCAAGCCGGGTGGCCAAGAGGTGGAACCGCGAGAAGGAGAGAAAGGCGGCGGTCATGGCAAGTAAGGCATAGCAGCACCGCGAGGGAGAAAGGTAAAATAAAAAATCTGTTTAGTGAATATTTGGGCTTTTATAAATTGTTGCTTCTCTAAATTGGGTTTTTATTTGTATATTCTTAAATATAAATATTTTTATCTCATTTTTGTTCTCTATTATATTTTATTTATTTCACTCATATCAGATTTAAAATTGTATAAAATTGTTTGTCAATTTAGAGATGCTTCACAAGCTAAACAATAACACAAGCTAAACAATACTACTAAATTTTTAGATTAAATTATACTCATATTCAAAATTAAACTTAACTTATAAAGTTTGTATAACTTCTTAATATAAAGAAGTGTAAATTGTTACATTATTCAAAACAACAAAGATGCATAAAATATTATCTATATTTTAAGTGATATTTACTTTTTATACGTATATGTGGCAGGCAGTAAGATTTATTCTTTCTAATATCAAAAACTCATTTAGTCTTTGACTATATATAGTTTGAAATTAAATAGAAGAAATAAATAATCAACTGATTAGATAATACAAATTTTCTAACTTGACTTCTCAATGAAGTCTTAAATTTTTTAAATTCATTTAGTCTTTGACCATGTATAAAATGTGATTATTGGATAGTACTAATTTTCTAACTTGACTTCTCAAAGAAGTTTAAATTTTTATTATTTAAATTATTCATATATTTAATGTGGATATGTTTAATATTCCATATATTTTTCAAATTAATTTTTTTAATTAAGCTATTAAATTTATATATTGATTTACCTTTTATTTGGATTAATGACTACCATAGCACTGTCAATAAACATTTTTACTCACACATATTTTCTTTATTTATACTGTATGTCTTATTCTAATTAACTCATATTCTTTTATCATAGTTACATATCTTCTTTTTGTCATTAGTTTTTATTGTTTTTACTCCACTTAGATTATAAATTAAAATTGTATAGATATTTCATTCATTTGGGAGTAGTACATTCTCCGATTAGAGTAAGACAAGATAAGTATATTTTTGTTTTTTAAAATTTTCACATTTCATTAAATTCATAATTTCTTTATATTTATTATGTTTTGTATCTATTACTTGAAATTTTTATGTCCTAGCATAGCAAAGGTGTTAATACTAGTACATACATTTGTCATAGTAGTTTACATGAGCTAGAAGCACTTATTATTACAGAAGTGTTTATGTATTTAGGCAATAAAACCATACATATGGATCAAACCTTATTGATAGGAATAGCCCAAAGAGGGTTTTTCTTTTGCAATACTAGTCCAAACACATCTTCTCTTTGAAATTGTTTGGATTCAGTCCCTTGTTGGAGTTTCCAGTCAAAGTTATGACACAGTGTTGCTATCATGCAGTGCAACATGCGGCTAGCAAGTGGCATGCCTGGACAAATTTTCCGTCCAGAACCAAATGGAATTAGGTTGAAATGATGCCCTCCAAAGTCTATATCGTTATCTAAAAATCGTTCAGGCTCAAATCGATCCGGATTGTTCCATATGGCGGGATCTCTGGAAATAGCCCAAGCATTGATAAATATTTTTGCATGTTTGGGAATTACATATCCATTTATCTTGGTTTCATCTTTGGCTACATGGGGAGCTAACAGGGGTGCAGCTGGGTGATAGCGGAGCACTTCTTTGACAGTAGCCTGCAAGTAAAATTTAGTAATACATTCGAAAAATTGTTATAACGATGATATGGAATTTTGCAAAACGATTCATACAAAACCCCGAGGATCGATGCGAATTAATTGAAGTTGCTAGTGTGGGCATGCCTGCAAGTATGGGAGTTTGGAGATGTCTGATTCTTGGAGGATGCAAGTTTGGTCTCCAAGAAGATTGTTGAGCTCTGCTTTGAGTTTTGCTAGTTTGTCGGGGTGGAGTAGCAATTCTACCATGGCCCACTCTGCTGTGGCTGCACTTGTATCCGATCCTGCAATGATCAGGTCCTGAGGGGTAAAGTAAAAGGAGTTAGCATTGAAAAGAAAGAAAGAAAGAAGAATCATATGCTGACCACAAACATATGCTTGATTTCTTCAATGCTCAAATCATATTCATTTCCTTGCACAATGTCCAGGAGGGTTTCAAGAGAATCATTGGTCCTGTGGTAATCGGAGGCGGTCCGGGCTTGCAACCGTTGATCGATTAGGGTTTGGATGAGTGCCATCAAAGTCCGGAGATGATAAGTGAGGTTCCTCCTGAGTCCCTGCGGATCAAAGGGAGCAAGCAAGGGAAAGAAATCTGCGAGATTGGGAGCTCCGGCGAGCCTGGTGAGGGAGTTGACATGCTCCCTCAGATCCCTTCTGTTCCCGATCTCAATCGCGAAAAGCGTCCCGAACATGAGGTTGGACATCGTGGCAAACGTGGCTTCTCCGACGTTCATAGGGGCGCCGCAGCGCTCGCTGACGTGTGCGGCCAGCTTCCGCAGCCGCTCCTGCCGGAGGTGCTGGCTGGCCTGGAGCGCCGCGGGAGAGAAGAGGTGCTCCTTCGAAATGCGGCGGAGCTTCCGCCACTGGGCGGAGGCGGTCGACAGCAGCCCCATCGACATGCGCTCGTGCCCCAGGACGCACACCGCTTCCGCGCTGAACGGCATCGAGAAAACGAGGCCTTGTCTCTGCAGGATCTCCCGCGCCATCTCCGGCGACGAGACCACTCCCACGAATTGGGTCCCGAGCTTCAGGGACATCAAGGGGCCGTACCGCTTGGCGAGCTCAGCCAGGGACTTGTGCGGGTTCCGCCCCAGTTGCAACACATTGCCCAGGATCGGGAGACAAGGCGGCCCCGGAGGGAACCTAAGTCCACGCCGATGCCGCCATGGGTCCAACCACCTAGTGTGGACCACCCATGCGGCTGCCATTGCCAACCCCAACCAAGCAAGAATATTGTTAACTTGCATTATATTCTTTTTTCTGCAGGCCTTTCTTCTTTCTACCTCGCCCTCCTATTTATAATACTGTCTATTATAGTACTACGACATTAGTTTAATTCTGCGCCGTTGAGACTACGGAGTACTTCGTTTTATTTTATATTTTTTGATGGTTAAATGAATATTAATTTAAGGTCGCGCCACGGAGGACTCGAACTCGAGATTTTTGGTCTCCGAAATTATTAACTTACACACACAAGACTATGGATGGAACTTCTTGATTATATAATGTTAATACCAAAATTATATTGCAAGTTGTAATGAAATCAAGTCATGCCACAAACAAATTAAAGTTTATGGACTAGCTATCTCCACATGTTGATCTTTAATAAAGACTAGTGTCAGACCCGTGCGATGCACGGTCCAATTCATTTTCTACTTGTACTAATTTGAAACATGAGTCTAGCATTTCCAAAATAAGAAACAATATCGTTATAAGTTCTAAACTCACAAATGTATATAATTAACAATTTACTATACGATGAAATGCTAAAGTAATATATTGCGTAAACATAAAATATTACGAGGAACAAAAATTAAAGAACAAACGAATTATACCATGATGATAGTGGATAGCTCTAAAACATCAGGCATTGCAAGCGCTGAGGATTCAAGAGAAAAGATTTATAGGGATGAATATTGTTCATTTAATTTTAAACGCATAATCATTGTGAGAATTAATGTGCCAACCACAATTTTCTAATTATTAGTCGAGCTGTTTTTTTTATATATATAACTTTTGGGATGATTTGCACATAAATGCCATGGTTATTATTTATAAAAACTAAGACAATTCAAATACTCCAAATTAAATGATAAGGCTAGATACCAATAATCAAAGCGTTTTTTTTTTCTACTATTAAACAGCCGTCAAATCTAACTATATAATAATGTCATCAAAGCCAATTAATTAACAACTGATTAAGAAAATGAAACTAACACTACAAAAAAGTGACAGAATTACTGACAGCAGCAGAAATTTTAAATAGTGACGGATAAGTGACTGAAAAGCATCAATCTTAATTGGTGACTATTTAGTCAGTCACTAATCCGGATTCACCATGGTGGCCTCCTTTGATTTCTGTCATTGTAACTTTAGCGACGGATTTGTTCGTCGCTAATATTTTCTATTGACAAGCTTTGTATTGACGGATCTGTTGATACTTAACCTTAACCTGTCAAGTGCCTAAATTTGCCTAAATTTCATGGAGTGACGGATAATTCCGTCACTAAATTGCGACAATTTTTTTTTTAGTGTAATACTATTATCCTAATGATGCTATGGAAACGCCATAATGCATATAAATCTATTATAACTTTAACTGCCATAATTTATTACCGTGTATATTTATGAAAATAAAAACTTGAATTAAAAATTAACTTTTTTTTCCAAAACCAATTAATCGTCCGCCAATCAATGGCATATTAAATGTCCATAAATATTACTCCGTATTATAAATTTTATAATAAAAATAACAGTAATATTTAAAATTAAAGCCAATGGGTGAACCGTTTTCTCTAATCTTGATATCTACATTAATCATGACCTAGTTTGTAAATATTCAAATTCAATCCATAAATTATAAATATTTTAAAATAAGACCAAAACTTGTTAAATTAAAAATCCTACTATTTGTTTCATGCTCACTAATCACTATTCTACAGCCTGCTTATTTTGTCTTTTCCTGAAAATAAATACTCCTACTACTAATTAGGGAGTACTTTAATTAATTTTGTTACATTTTAAATTCATGATCCAAATACGATAAAAGACCGCTAATTAAACAAAAATAGAGTACTATATTTTATACAACATTAGTTTAATTCCTGCCGTTCAGACTATGGAACTTCTTGATTATATAATGTTATGTCAATACTTAGTACCAAAATTATATTACAAGTTGTAATGAAATCAAGTCATGCCACAAATAAATTAGAGTTTATGGACTAAAGATTATCATCTAATTCACAATTGGCTTTTAGTTTTGACTTTGCAATTATTTATGATAATAAACTATGAAATTGAATACCTGCTTTAAATGTTCTAACAAAACTAAGATGTAGTATGACCCAAATATAAACCTTTTCGTCTTGATTTCTAGATTTACCTAGCTATATTTAGGGATGTCAATTGGGCTAACCCGCTCGTGTTCGGGCCAATCCATTCGGGTTTTCGGGCTATTTGGATGCTGGTTATTCGGGCTGTGAATTTCTCGGGTTATAAATTTTCAGCTCTAAACCTAAATCTTGATATCTAGATTAATCATCTAATTCACAATTGGCTTTTAGTTTTGACTTTGCAATTATTTATGATAATAAACTATGAAATTGAATACCTGCTTTAAATGTTCTAACAAAACTAAGATGTAGTATGACCCAAATATAAACCTTTTCGTCTTGATTTCTAGATTTACCTAGCTATATTTAGGGATGTTAATTGGGCTAACCCGCTCGTGTTCGGGCCAATCCACTCGGGTTTTTAGGCTATTTGGGTGCTGGTTATTCGGGCTGTGAATTTCTCGGGTTATAAATTTTCGGCTCTAAACCTAAATCTTCGGGTTTCGAGCTAACCCACGGGCTATTCGGGTCAATAGTAATCTTATATGTTACTTTCTATGCAATCAAATATTCTAAATTATTAAAAAACAAATTGTCGCAAATAGTAAAGTATTATCAAATAATATCGTTTAATTAATACTACAAGTAAATGGAAATCATGCATTTCATATAACCTTAACTTTCAATTTGAGAGAGAAGACATAATTACCATATATTCTTCATATCAATATTGTATTTAATATTGATATTACCAAATGTACTTCATATAAGTATATAATCCAAAATTTTAATTATATTTTTATATTAAATGCTCAACCCGTGGGCTAACCCGCAACCCACCCGGGCCAGCCCGCATAACCCGCCGACCCAAACGGGTTAGCCCATGTAGCCCGCTTTTGAATATGGGTTGCGATTTTCCAACCCTAATCCTATGATTTTACCGGGTAATTCGGGTCGACCCGTGAGTTTCGGGCTAGATTGACATCCCTAGCTATATTGATAACATAGACGTGAGATAAGATTTAGTTAGTGGTTTACTTTTTTTACTCTATATAGGAGTACATTTCTAGATTTATATATACAGAGTTGTGATCAATGTCGAACTATTCTTAAAGATTGAACTAGAGATCAAATTTGGGTCATCCATTTTTATTAATCTTGTGGTTAGGATTAATTTACAATTAATTTAATATTTTATTCAATAAATACTTTTTTAATTTTAATATTTTTAAATTTTTTAAATTTTTTTTAAATATTTTTGTTTTAATATTTTTTATTCAATAAAAACTTGTTGGAGTAAATAATGAACTATATTCACTAATGAACTATAAATAATGAACTAAATGAAGTATGTTATGAAGTAATTTTGACATGTTATTGAAATACATTAATGAGACAACAAATTTTAGTGTTAAACGTTAAGCGGTAGTAATGAACTATATTCAATATATAATGAACGTATGATCTAGCATTTTGAGTTATCGCATGAGCTGCATGCTTTAATTTAAAAATATATGCTTCTTTTCGGCCATTAATAAATGGTACTCCCTCCATTCCATAGTAATAGAGTCATTTTGCCATTTTGGTACGTTCCATAATAATAGAGTCATTTTCCTTTTTAGTAAAAGTCAACACATTTTTCCACACCTACTTTACTCTCTCATTACTTTTTTTCTCTCTTCATCTCTCTACCTTTTTCATTTTTCACTTTATTCTCCCTTTATTTAACTCACCTAACACAATTTTTTTTAATCTCCATACCAAAAAGAAACCTTATTCATTAGGAATAGGAATAGCCCAAAGAGGGGTTTTCTTTTGCAATACTAGCTGAACAAGTTGTTAATATCCATGTACAATAACCAAGTGAACACAGCCCATTAATTATTACTACCAAGTAGGGATGTCAGTCGGGCCAGCCCATCGGATTGCGGGTCAATCGGGTGCGAACTTTTTCTGGATTATAAAAGTTCAGCCCTAACTCTAAAAGCTCGGGTTTTGGGATAGCCGAACGGATTAATCGGGTTGCTACCGATAAAATTAACATAAGATCAATCCAATAAATAATGGTGAAAATTAGTTATATTTATAAAATTTAAAATATTTAATGATGATAAATTTGAGATATATGCTTAAACTCAAACATAAACATGATCAAATACTAATATTTGAGATTCATGCAAAATAAAACATAAACATCAAGAAATTTTAAAACATGTTTTAGAAATTAAAAATATTTTTTTAGTGAATTTGAAGTTTCTAATTTATTTATCTATTATTATGTTAATAAAAATTTAATATATAATTTATATATTTAATATATAAAACAGGAAGTTATTTTTTAGTAATTTATATCATAAAATAATCAATGAAGTGTCGAATTAGAGTCAAACAAATAGAACAATAGAAATTTTATTGGATATCCGGGCCAGTCCATCGAGTTTTCGGTTTTGACCCAAACAGATTGTGGGTTAATAGGATTGTAATTTTATCGGGCTAGAAATTTCTAGCCCTATCCTATAAATTTGACAGGCTATTCGGGCCAGTATCACTTATACGTGGAGTACTACTTTGATATAGCTAGTATATCAAAAAAATGACGCATGTTGTTTTTAGTGTTTCTTCTGAAGCATGTTTTTGTGACACCGGGATTTAGTGATAATTCCGCTGCCCTCTTCCAATTTCTGATATTGGCTTGCCACTCGATGCAATTTTAAAATTAATGTGAGAAAGAACTTTTTTCAATAATGGAAATGTGACATTTTTTGCATAAAATTCTAGTTTCACATATGTTTTCTAATTATTTTTAACTTTCATTCAATTATACTACCTCCGTCTCTGAAAATTTTGTCCCATTTTTTTATTTCCGTCGTCCATCAAAATTTGTCTCATTTCACTTTTACCATTTTTTGTAGTGGACCTCATATTCCACTATCTCATTCCTACTCACATTTTATTATAAAACTAATATATAAAAGTAGGACTCACAATCCACTAACTTTTTCAACTCACTTTCCATTACATTTCTTAAAATCCGTGTCGGGTCAAAGTGGGACAAATTTTGAGTGACGGAGGTAGTATTTTTTCACTACACTATTTATTATATTAATTTTGCTATATTTTAATAATAAAGACAAATTAGTTAAAATTTAGAAGCAATATCAAAATGATGACGATTCATCCTTAGGCAATCACACGTAAACTAATTCTAAATTAACAACTAAATTTCCTAACACTCGTCGTCAATGAAATACTACTTCCTTATTTAGATAGTTTCCAAATATTTAATTTCACTTTTACTATTTTTAAGTACAATTATAACTTTGGTGTATTAAATAATAGAGAAAACTACTCCCTCTGTTCGGAAATAAAAGTTCCGTTTTTCCATTTTAGTCCATTCGCAAAAAGGAGTCCCGATTCACTTTTACAATAGGGTCTCACATTTTACTAACTAATTTCACTCACATTCATTTAAAACTAATATATCCTATCCCACTAACTTATCTCCACCCACTTTTCTTAATATTTCCTAAGACTCGTGCCGCCAAGAAAAGGGACTCCTAATGGTGGACGGAGGGGGTATTTATTAGCCAATATGAGCACCATGAATAAGATTTTCGCCGACGGAGGATCCGCAGCACTCCCATTCCGCCTCCGCCTCCCATTCCGCCTCCGCCTCCGCCGACGGAGGATCCGCAGCTCTTCTCACCGGTTCCGGATTGGCGGGGGATCCGTCAGCCATGTCGTGGAGCGTGAGGACTACCTTGAACACCGGCGGCTGATCCAACGAGTTTCGCTTCTGGACCTTCTAGCACTCCCACTGCTCCCGCCTCCGGGCTCCCCGGTTCCAGATGGACGCAGGGTCCCTCAGCCACGGCGTGGAGCGTGAGGAAAAATGCGAAGAGTGTGAGGGGACCGTGTGGTACGGAAGGAGTATAATTTGTGGAAAAAATTAAAAATTATTTTTATAGAATTACATCTAATTGTTTACAATTTTTTATTAAATTTTTATTTATTTATTTAAAACACTGCAAAAAGATAAAAATATTTAAATATTTAAATTATTAAAAGGTAATCAGGGCAAAAATTAAAAATTATTTTATAGAATTACATCTATTTGTTTACAATTTTTTATTAAAAAGTTATTTCATTTATTTAAGACGCTGCAAAAAAAACATCTACTCCCTCCGTTCCCTCATAGTTGAGGCGGAACTTTTCGGTACGGAGTTTAAGAAATGAATGTTGAGTATTTAAATAAATAGATAAAAAAAAGTAAGAAAGAGAAAAAAGGTAGAGAGAATAATAAAGTGAATAAAGTAGAAGAATAAAGTAAAAGAGGGTAAAGTAAGAAAGAGAAGAAAGTTACTCCATCCGTCCCACAAAAGATGTCACACTTTCCTTTTTAGTTTGTCCCACAAAAGATGTCACATTTCCTCTTTTGGAAAAAGTTCCTTCTCACATCAATTATAAAATTATATTTTCTCTCACCACTTAACACACAAAATAACATCTCCTAAAATCTCGTGTCATTTCTCAAGTGTGACAGACTGACATCTTCTCTGGGACGGAGGGAGTACTATATAGGAAAATGACTCAACTATGAGGAAACTTTTCAAAATGGAAAAATGACTCAACTATGAAGGAACGGAGGGAGTATTTGTTTACAATTTTTGGGACATGTGGGTTATGGCCTACCACGCTTTTGCTGTGCCACTCTAATTGATTGTTATTTTTAATCTAATATTGATTGATATGTGCATCTTTTTTTATGGGCTCAGTGATAATACTTATATGGCTTATGTTAGAAGTCGTAAGCCCATAAGCCCAATGCTACTATAGTAAATGGATGTGTCATTCCATAGTCTATATATATTATATAATGAAAGAAGGGCGGAAAAACAACACTTGAATATACACATTACAAAATCAAATATTATACAATGACAATCCAAAATTCCAAATACAAGACACAAACACATATACCAAAATCTAAATAATTTTACACAACAAAAAAATACTTTTTTTCATAGTGTGTACTCCCTATATACATTTACCAACTTATGCTTAAAAAAAATAATAACAAAAAAATAATTAACAAAAAAATTTTAATAATATAAACATAGATCAAAGTCCAATTTAAGGCACTTCTGTTGCAACCTCAGCTGCAATCTTGCCTGCATTAATGCTTGTACCTTCCTTGAGATCTTCTTCCCCATCAAGCTGAGGTGCAACATAGTTCTGCACCTTGTACCTATGCCTCATTGCAAACAAAAGAAACACCAAAAAATTCAATATCCCCAAAAGTGCAAGCATCCAATAGAAGTTATCCAACTTCCCTCTATTGAGGTCACTCATCAGCCACTTCTTGTTCGTCACGCTGTCGACCAGCGTGACGAGCAGGCTGCTGACGAAGAAGCCCATGGACAGGGTGCTGAGGAACAGCCCCGTGCTCATGGACTTCATCCTCTCTGGGGCCTCTCGAATGAAGAATTCGAGCTGGCCCACGTAGGCGAAGGCCTCCCCGGCCCCCACGAGGAAGAACTGGGGCACGAGCCAGAAGGCGGGGATTCTGATGCCGTCGTTGACGAAGGCGTCTCTCCTTTTCATCTCCACTAGGGCCGCGGCCGCCATGCCGAATACGGAGAAAACAAGGCCTATCCCTACCCTCTGGAGGGAGGACAGGCCTTGTTTTGTGTGGGTGACGCGGCGGGCTAGGGGGACGAGGAGCCGCTCGTTGAGGGACGTGAAGAGGAGGATCGAGATGAAGAGGAAGAAGGAGAAGCTTCCGGCCGGGATCTGGAATGTGCCGATTTTCCGGTTCATGAAGGTGGCTTGCTCAATGGTGAATGTGTTCATTTGGGAGTAGACTGTCCAGAAAAGTATGCAAGTGGACCAAATTGGTAGGAGCATTACTACCATCTTCACTTCCTCAACTTGAGTAACGGTTGCGACTTTCCCTGTCGCCGCGCCTTTGGCTCCCTCGGCCCCCGCGTCGGCCTCGATTACCGACGCCTTGTCCAAACACCTAAAATTGTTACAATTCCAAGAAAAAATCATACTTTTTCTTAATTGATATTCTAACAACTCCCATGTTTTAATAAGAAGTGACATGACTGAACTGTCAGACATCAGCCTGACAGTTCAGTCATATCCAGGATTAGTAAAACAGGGGAAATTGAAATTAAACAAAAATAGAAAATTCTTTACCGAAGTTTATTCGAATGAGGAACCGTGGCGCTGAAGTACTCATTCAACATGTCGGGTTGAGGAGGATACGGGAGTCGGCGTCTCCTCCACGCGGAGGAGACGACGCGCCATATCACGGTCAACGGGCTCCCCTGGGGCTGTTTGTAGCGGTACAAAGCGGTCCCCGCCAGCAACACACCAACCGCGATGATCATCGTCCCGGCCGAGATCCCGTAGCCCCACCCTCTCCCCACATTGTCTTGAATGTAGACCAAAACCGTGACCGCGAACAGGGACCCGAGGCTAATGCAGAAATAGAATCGGTTGAAAAAGTATATCATCGCCTTCTCCTCCTTCGGATCAGACGAGTCAAACTGGTCCGATCCGAAGCCGGAGACATTAGACTTGATGCCTCCTCCCCCCAACGCGATCGTGTAGAGGGCCGTGTAGAGCATGGCCAGCTGGCGCCCGCTGGCCTCCACGCACGACTGCCCTCGCGGATCCGTGCAGGGAGGAGGCCTCATGCTGGGGATGGTGGTGGCCAATGTCAACAATGTCACACCCTTCAATAATCACATAATTCAAATGAAATAATATAATGTTAGATTTATAAAATTATAGAAAAAAAGGTACTAATAAATTAGGACATGACTAGCTAGTTTGAGGGGTTGGATTTTTTTTTTTTTTTTTCTTACCAAAGCTGTGACGGATGCCGCGATAGCAACCGTCGTGTAACGGCCGAGTTTGGCATCCGCGACGAAGCCTCCGAGGAGGCCGAGTAAATTGAGAGTTCCCATGAAATTCGTCACGATGTTCGCCGATTTTGCCGACGAGAGATGCAATTCTCCGACGAGGTACGTCACGAGATTCATCGATATCCCCATCACGCAAACCCTCTCGGAGAGTTCCGTTCCTGAACTCGAAATACGGGACGAGACGAGACTCATAAGTCAAGACTATTTAATTTAAAAGGTGAATAATCCCTTATGATTATAGCTAGATTCTATAGGGGTAGTTAGCCTATATAGTCTCATATTGTTAAATAAGATTTTTTTCTAAAATTTCTGACTTCGTCACTGTATAAAACTGCATGATATATGGATTACCTAAAATGAGCCCGGCTGCAAGCCAACCACCGGTTTTCGATTTGTCGACCGGTTTTCCACGAAAATCCACCATAGCTCCTTCATCTTTGCTGCCATGATTATCAACCAAAACCTGCATATTTCCAAACATTAGTTTCACCATTTTTACACAAAGCATATATATATATGTGCACAATGTTACTTACCATTGCAGAGAGAGAGAGAGATGAGAGAGTGGAAAGAGAGGAGAGAGAGAGTTGGTATTGCTGAGCACAAAAGGAATACAATAAAGTTGGATTGGAATTGAATGATTGGGAAAAAAATACTAAGTAGCAAATGTCTGAGCAAATAAATGAAACTTGTACATTTGGATTTTGGAGGTATTCTTTTGTGGTTGAAATCCTACACAACTAATCAAGACATTTCAATAGATACAATGTATTTATCTCCATATCGATTTTCCACTTCATTTATTTAATTATTTTTGTTTGATTGAAAAAAATTATCTTGCCAATGGTAGTAGGCCTCAACTAGCCTCAACTATATAACTTTGTACCATCAGCGACGGAGTCAGGATTTTTTATTTGAAAGTGAAAAATAATTACGTAATCGATACGTAAAAGAGCTCGGGGCCGAGCACGTGGGAAGATTGGAGAGACTGACGAGCAGTGACAAAGAGAAGATTTTTTTTTATTTTTGACAATCAGAGTTTCTCTGTTTTTGTTCCTCTAGATATTTTTATTGAGGAATTAAGGGGATTAAAAATTCAGTTTTAAATTATAATATTACTATTTTGAGGATACAGTTGTTGATTCACCGGCCGAATCTGGATCCAATAACATGTGAGTGATGTAATTACGACAAATATTGGCTATATAAATTATGGCTGGAATGGCGATTTTAATTTAGAAAATATTGGGACTAGAAATTATCTAAAAAGTATTCAATAAAATCTAAATTTACTCAACCACAATGATTTCGAGCATAAAGATTTTTGAGGGACCTATTCTTTGGTAATTATCACATTTTACTCATTCTTCACACGTACAATAAAAGCTTCTTGTCCCTTTTCAAGAGATGATATTGACAACTCTACTATCTACTATTGCAATAGTATTTTACATGGTGTTTGGTTTAATAGATTTATACGATTAAGTTATGAATATTGTTTTTGATTAAAGTTTGATACTTAATCTTAAACAATATCACATTGTAAAGAGTTATTCAATTCCCACTATTACTCATAATTAGATGACATAGTTTTTTTTTTATCTCTTCTTCAACTATTTTCTAAAAACTTGGCTCTTTTTCTTATCTCTTCTTCAACTATTTTCTAAAAACTTGGCTCGTTTTCAAAGTATAAGGTGATGTTCGGTTCATTAGATAAAATAGTAAAATATGGTATAGAATAAACCAAACTGAGCTTTCTTAATGATTAAATTAGTCATGGATGGAGGTGAGATGAATAAATGTGATATACAATGCAATCTTAACACTATGAAGACAAGTCAAGATATATTGTCACGGGCTGAATTTAAAAAAAAAAATGAACAAGAGATAAGAATAGACATGATCTCTATTTACAAACAAGCATGTCAATTGAAAGACCCCTAATTACAATATGTCTTGTAATTATACTATGAAGACTGGTGGGGCTTATCGCATAGTGTCTCAATATTATCTTGTCTAACGTACTGACGCCACCTAACTAGATTGATTAATTAGCCACCTATATCGCTCATGTGACTACCTAATCTCGAACCAATTCAATAACAATTTTGATAAGGCAATCTTGAGCATGAAATTAAGGGGGGCTAAATTTGACGATTCAAATGATTAGATACGTGATCAATTAAACTATGAGGTGCCAACAAGAAGTAGTGTCTATTGTCTAATCCCAATTATGGAAATTAACATTGATTGCATTCCACTCTTCAACTACTAATTGCAACCATATATATCATAACTATCTACTCAAAGAAAAAAGAGGAAGGAGTTAGAAGCTAGAATACAAATATATATAGAAGTTCTATTATTTTTGGGGTAAGAATATAGAAGTGTGATATTCACATTTCACCACCATTTTCTTGCCAAATTAAGGTTTGAATAATAGAAGAAAAAATGTGGTTTTGGAATGCGATTGATACTTAACCTTGCATCATAACGTCGCATGTTTCCCAATGTGAATTTTACTTCATGAATTATTGTTTGGTTTTATTTTAGCAGATTTGGATCTTTTTCATAGATAAGGAAAAATCTTGAAGGCGAAAAGTATCTCTATTTAATTACATTTCCAAAGTGTTTATTTATTCATAGATGCTTCTTTTGGGATTGCTTATAATGTAAAACACTTATTATGATAATATAAGAACATATTTGAGTTGAAGAAATAAAGTAATTGTATTCAAAACAAACGTAATTTATGTCGCATATAGAAATTAAAATCAGGTCCTCGTCCATCACATATATATTCATAACCTAAAGACTGAAAATGATTTTCACTATAAAAATTATTACTATTTGAATCTTTTTAAATTATTTATTTGCATCTATGCACATGAATATAATCCAATCGGGAGCATTAGTATTCTTTCACTGTTAGAATCACAATATTCTTCCAACTATATGCAGCCATGTGGCACTTAAAAGCAACAAAACAACATTATTAAGCAATAAAATTAACAAATAACATTGACGGATTTTCGCGAATTGCATCAAAGACTATTTATGTTGCATTAAATGCAGTTTATTTTTCATTTTAGTCTACAGTGCAAAATAAACTGCATTTAATATGACATAAATAGTCTTTTTCTGCAATCCATGAAAATCCATCAATGTTATTCACTAATTTTGTTGCTTAGTAACATTCTTTTGTTGCTTATAAGTGTCACGTAGCAGCATGTGATTGGAAGGAGGTTGTGATTCTAATTTTAGTTATTTTTTTAAATACGCCCTTAATCCAATATGATCTTATAATAAAATAAATAATTGCAAATGATGTGTCTGTTTTTTTTATCATTGAAGGCCCATATTGGGCTTAAACAACAAATAGTGGGCTTTTAGTTGATAATAAATGGGCCAATTTAGCCCATTGCTATCATAACGACCATTACTAACCCAATTACCCAAGTCCTAATAATGATTTTACACCCCCACATATAGTTGAAATTTTAATTGTTAGTCGTCTATATATCTCATGATCTCAATATTAGGTCCGACAATTTTTCAACGACATGAACAAATTTTAATACAGTAGTAAATTTTATTTTTATTACTTTATTAAAGTTCTAATTATGATTTTATTTTCTTGCATTTTATATGACGTCTCCTTTTCTTGTTTTCGATGTCACCAGGCCATAACCATGTTGTTCACCGCAATACAATAATCAGAATCGTTTCATGTCATTATTGCGTGTTTCGAACTGTGTCCTTGTCATATTGTTAGTATCACAACATGAATAAGATCGTGTCTCTAATTACAGATTCTTGTCATGTGTGAATAATATTCGGGTTTTAATATAGCAAGTCAACTTTGTACTTAGATTTAAAATTTCTGTAACAGATTGTGTTCGGGTTTGACCTTAATTAACTGAACTGTTATCAGATCTACCCAATAATAACCGAGCACGATTCGTCCTAATTAACATGTGCGGAATTACCATTAACGTTGTTGACAATTTACCATATCGTCCAATTTTTGTTGTATTGAACTTTGAGTTGGCACATTAGAAATGTGAATATTTCAAAAAAATTAAAATTAAATCATAATCGAAAATTTAAAACTTTAGCTTCATATGGCTCCACCTAGATGATGAATGACTGGTGGTGAGTTGATGATATGAAATACGTGACACAAATACTGATTTCCAAACGGCCGAACCCAAATGTTAAAAAGAGATAAGATCTGAATTATTAAATGAAAAATCTCATGAAGTGATAACACACTGGCCATCAAACTACAATCCAAAAGTGTAACTACTATTAATTTGGAAAATACTTCAAATTTAAAAAATTAAACAACAGAAAATCACTTAATTTATATAATGGGTTGAGATATAAATTTACTTTATGATATTAAAAATATAGAAATTGATACTATATGAGTAGTATTATTTTCGATTTATATATTTTGAATTTAATGCATATTTTTACCTTACGAAACGATTTAACTACTTGTCATATATATTCATCTAAGAACAAGTGTACAACAATAATTGCAAATTAGTACTATAAGATATTTTACGTGAACCAAATGTATGGCCGAAAAGTGTGAGCCTACATGATTTTGTTTTTTCCACATTAGAATCCAAAAGCCAACCTATATTTTAATTTTCGATCCTCATGTGCAAGATATTTTAGTAATTACTATATAATTATTTATCTAAATACAAAATATATAGTACTATTTTATTTTCTCAACATATATTACGCACTATCAAAATTCTGTGTCGGCAACTTAAAAATTGCTAGAAAAAATCCAGTCATCTATGTGCAAAATATTATTCAACAATCGACGTTGTTTTCTTCATGAAAAGACGATGTCGTTTAAGTACTCATGAGTGATGACATAATCATATGATTTTACGGCTAACATATCAAATAAATTTAGTGACAATTGCAAACAAATCAAAACTTCATATTTTTTCTACTGACTTTTTAAAATTTACGAACAGAATTTGATCAGATTTCATGATTTATCTTACACTATCATTTATGCCAAATGATTCACTGCTTTCTTTATCTGCAATACATTTATTAATCATTGTTAATACAGATCTTAGATCTCTCTCCACTTACAATACACTAGTCAATTTTATTATAATTGATTAGCTAATGATAATATGTTGTAACAATTGTCATCTGTTCAAATTAGAAAAAACACGTGCACAACGTTCTCAATAATTTAGCTCAAATTTTAACTTTACTCACCACAACCTTTTTCTTCCTCCTACAAAAATCTCTTCATCCAAACAAAAATTCAATCTCATTCCACACTCACATTCCACACTCTCTTCAACACAATAAGCTTCAAAAAACCCCCCCAAATTATGAATGCAACACTCTCCGGGGCGGCGATGTCGCCATCGGCCGCCCCTCAGCGTGCAGCGATCCCCGGCAGCTACGGCTGGCCGGTGATCGGGCCGCTGTCGGACCGCCTGCAGTACTTCTGGCTGCAGGGGCCGCAGAAGTTCTTCGCGAACCGGATGGAGAAGTACGAGAGCACGGTGTTCCGTACGAACGTCCCGCCGGCGTTCCCGTTCTTCCTCGGGGTAAACCCGAACGTGGTGGCGGTGCTCGACGTGAAGTCGTTCCGCCACCTCTTCGACTCGGAGCTCGTCGACAAGACGAACATCCTCGTCGGAGATTTCATGCCGAGTGTTAAGTACACCGGAGGAATTAGGGTTTGTGCTTATCTTGATCCCACAGAAGCTAAACATAACCAAGTAAGTATCTCTCTTTTACTAGTGACGTGGCGGATTCAGTAAACGGAACTCGTGTGGTTGGACATTTGAAGAATTATAGATAAATATAATATTGATGTAACTTAGCAGTATTTTTTATGGGGCCACAATTTCACATAATTGTGATTGGAAAAGATAACTTAGTACTCCCTCTGTTCCAACTAAGTTGAGTCACTTTATTTTTGTATTCGTTTTGAAAAAATCATAATAAATAGTTAAATTGATAATATGTAGATAAAACACTTTAACTATTTATTACGATACAAAACGAGTAAAAAAAAGAAGTGACTCAACTTAGTTGAAACAGAGGGAGTATATCTTTACGAGGCATAATTTAACATAATTTCTACTATTAATTTTTTAATGATTTGCAAAAAATCTTGACTGATATGTGCATGTGAACATGCATGTGACCACACGCCTATATTTGTATTTTGTTAACATACATGATTGTGAATTGTCTACCGTGGTCCATGCTAAAAAGTAAAAAATATTTATTATTATTGTTACAATTATTATTGTACGAATTATCTTATCTTGTTTGCTCTCGTAACCACATAATTTCTTTGGGATGGAGTACTATTTCTAGTGGATTAGGAAGCATGATAGGTTGTTACATTACATATTGAAGCTTGAATTATTGCAATAGTGTGTTGCATTACATATTATTGATTTACTTGAATTATTTCAATATAAATGAAATCTCTACGTAGTTCAAGTGTGACAACAATTGATATTTTCTAATAATTCATAGTTAATTTTTTTAAATCGGGATATTTACTTCATTAACTTTTTTATAATTAATGATTAAATAAAATTGCAGATTAAATCCTTCGCCATAGACATCTTAAAACGGAGCTCGAGCAAATGGGTTTCGTCCATGGTCACCACGCTCGACGCCACGTGGGATTCCCTCGAGTCCCAGCTCGCTGCCGCCGGAGACGGCGGCTCAGCCAGCTACATCCTCCCTCTCCAAGAATTCCTCTTCGCATTCCTCAGCCTCACCCTCCTCGGGGCCGACGCCTCCGCCTTCCCGGATATCAAGAAATGCGGCCACATATATCTCGACCTCTGGCTCGGAGTGCAGCTCCTTCCAACGATACCCATCAACGTCGTGCAGCCCCTCGAGGAGATCTTCCTCCACTCCTTCTCCTACCCCTTCTGGCTCGTCAAATCCAGCTACGAGAAGCTCACGAGGTTCGTCGAGAACGGAGCCGCGGAGACCGTCGCCCGAGCGCAGACGGACTTCAACCTCACAAAGGAGGAAGCCATCCACAACCTCCTCTTCACGCTCGGGTTCAACGCGTTCGGAGGGTTCACCCTCTTCTTCCTCTCGCTCCTCAGCAGGCTCGGCGATAATCCGGGCCTGCACGAGGAGCTGAGGAGGGAGGTGCGGGAGAAGCTCTCGAACAACGTCCTTAGCTTCGAGACGGTGAAGGAGATGGACCTGGTGAATTCGTTCGTGTACGAGACACTAAGATTGGACCCGCCGGTTCCACAGCAGTTCGGCCGAGCCCGAAAGGACTTCGACCTCACCTCACACAACACGGTGTACGAGATCAAGAAAGGAGAGCTGCTGTGTGGCTACCAGCCACTAGTGATGAGGGATCCCGAGATATTCGAGAATCCAGAGGACTTCGTGTACAACAGATTCTCGAAGAAAAACGGTGGCAACAAGTTGCTGGAATACCTGTTCTGGTCGAATGGGCCGCAGACGGGGACTCCGGGCCCATCGGCCTCCAACAAGCAGTGTGCAGCCAAGGACGCCGTGCCTCAAACTGCTGCTGTGTTTCTGGCTTACCTGTTTCAGAGATATGATGAGATCTCCATTTCTTCTGGCTCCATCACTGCTCTCAAAAGGGCAAAGTGATGGCCGTAAACGATGCTGTATCATAATACAGTACAACGTCTGTATACATCGACGTTTGTCAATGTATAAAATAAACATGGAAGAACAATATGTTTACCTGTTCAAGTTATCAACCTTAAAATAGCACAATGATGATTCTTTCCTACGCAATAACTAAGCTCTATAACATTACTTCGATTCCTAAGATCGATCGATAAACATTATAAGCACCATATCTGCTACAATCTAAAGCTCGAAGTTGAGACAACTCTGTATGTATTCTTCCAAATGGTAAATAATAGTAGTGACAATGATACCTCTACATGAAGATCCGATAACATTCATCGGTCTTGAATCATACTCGTGAAGCTGATGCTCGCTTACAGCAAAAACACCTGGTATTTGGAGCTTGTGATGCCCTTCAACCAGAGCACCATGCCCCGTTACCGATTGCAAGAAACTATATATGACATTTTTTGGTATTTCTAATAAACTACGTGTGATGATTCAGCTAGGATTGAGCCCTGCCGTTTCCTTCCTTCCAACCTTTTTGACGCGCCCTTTGCTCCCACATTGCCGTCACCTGTTTCTGCGCTAATAAAGCCACTTCAGACTTTTCCCTTGCCTCCTCGCACGTCTCCATTCCAGAATTGCACTTGTCCGCCTCTTTCTGGTACTGGGATGTCATCTTCTTCGCTTCAAGCAGTGCCATGTCAGCACGCTGCTGATTCTCCAACGCTTCGGCTTCTCGCAGCTTTAACTCCTCCGATAGTAGCTCTGCGAAGTTCTTCTGCGTGTCCTCACTCACATCGGGATCGTGCTTCGCGCAGTCTGTGGGACATGAAGAGAAAATAGAAGAAAGCGGATAGGTTGAGAATTCATTGCAAGTGCGACAAGAACTAATAAAACTATAAAGCAGGGACAATAAATGCTGCACACTCAAGATAGGCAGCAGTTTCAAATCCAAATTCGGTTTCTATCGGTTTTGCATTAATAATGTGACATAAATGAATGCAAATATCATCCAGATGCAAAAGAGTGGTCAATGTGAATCAAATATAATGATCCGGAATGAATTATTAATAGGGATCGCCTCATTGTGTATAACTTAAACTAATGAGTACCGGCATAAATAATTCTCAACTTAATTAATGTGATGTAAAGAGGACTTATAGACATACTCCAATGGAGACAGTAAAAACAAGTAGGCAGCTTCTGAAAATACGCGTTATTTAATGGGTTCAGCTGTTTCTACACTAAAATTAGGGTTTAAAAATAGCACTATGTGACTACACTGAGCTGAGGATAAAAGGCCGAGGAAATTGTTGGAGAGTTACAGTAAGAGGAATTCAAATGAGAATGGATGTAAAAAAAGAGAGAAATTATTTTGCCACATTCATATCTCGATTGTGTACTTAATAACACTCCTTGATGCAAACAATCAATGACAAGTTTTATTGTAAGGCAATTAAAACAAAGAATACAGTGGTTACCTGCAAAGGAAGTATTATGAAGTCCTGCAAGAGGCAAACAAGTAATCAGAATATGTTATTTCCGAGCAGAAGACTATGTAAAAACATACCGTGCATCGTACTACAAGATATTCATGTGAAGAAAGTGACATCAAGACACATTGCTCTAACATAAAAATTTCTGACACCTATCGTATATTTCAGTCTGTTGGTGTGTCGACCAACGGCAGAGAACAAGATACTGGTATTCAAATAAGATGCAGATGGCACATAAGTCATCTCCTACATATAGAATCCTCCCAGACTACACTCACTAACCACCCATTATAGCTCTGAATCAGCTCGATTGCATCTAAACAATTAGGCCACTAAATGGTGGTCTATCAGCACGATGATAGCCCTAGATTTATACTACATCTTATTAATTACAGATTCGGGTGATAGAAGCCATAGTCTTTCAAGAATCCAATCATCCAACATAAACTTCCAGCTGTTATCGTAGCAAACAGAAGCCGACTCCACACACACACTACCATCAAAACATCAAATCACATAACAAATTTAAATTACATTTCACACAAAATGGCTCAATCCCAGATCACACTCCAGTCGAAAGCTCGAAAACACCGCCTCACCAAGATTTAAGCCACAAAAGGGGTCAAATCCATCACTCCATTGCTGAAACAAGCTATCCTACAGAGCCAAGTCCACATCTTTACCAAACTCACACCAACACCCAATCATCTAAACCTTAAAATCCGACTAATTACAAAAAACCACCTCGGGAATAACTATATGGGTACGAAAAGTTTGATCTTTTTGTCTTTGTTAGCCTTAATTGTATTGGTTTTATGTGATTTTTTTCTTCTTAGTGTTGATTCTGTTGTGGGATTGTGTTTTATTGTGTTGTTTTGGTTGATGACTATCTAGTGGACGAGTCGAGCGTTGGGCAGTCGAAGGCGAAAACGGTTTGTGCCTTTCTGCAGGAGCTGAATGATGCAGTGAAGGCTAAGTTTATTGAAGAGTATCCTGAGAAGTTGATTGAATCCAATCCATCCTTCTTTTCGCAATTTACGTTGGTTGTTGCCACGCAGGTGTGGAATATGTTCATTCTTTGTGTGTTGATGAGAATTTACATACGTTGTTTGTTTGTTGCCATTATTGGTTATAAATTGCTTGCTCATCCTGCCCGATGGTTCTTGTGGGTTTAGAGTAATATATTTGTTTAAAAGGATGTGTGGACTGTAGAGATGTGTTTGTTTCATGTTTCAGAAGCGAACATTCAATTCCCCTTCTGGTTGTGTAGATTGAAGTTAGCATGGGATTCACAGTTTATATTCAGGAGTTTGATTGTGTCAGAAAGATTGTTCGCTTGCTTGTTGTGGTCTTTAATGTGTTGGCTTTTGAGTTTAGTTTATCAGGATTAGAAGTTATACGGTATATGATTGGATAGACGAAGCTGCATGTTGTTTAGTATAAGTGCTCTTGGATCAGTGTGATTGATCGGTCCTCTTTAAGATTGAAAATTGAAATTGTTTGATGTCATATATATGAAGATCGTTGATCATTTTTATTTGGTGGTATACTGTTCCGTTCTGGATTTCACATCGTCTGAAAAGAGATTTTTCGTAGAAAAGAAAGCTAAATCAACTTCCATCTGGTGTGAACACACAAGATTACTTCCATTTAACATGTAGTGTCTTATTTTGTCTCTTTCTATATAATGTCTCATTTTTGGTTGTCCCATTCGTCAATGTTCAAGTTCATTCTATTGTTTGGGAGAATTGTATCTCCAATTCTAGTGGAATTATTTTCATTTATTGAGAAACTCTCGTACTCTTACGTTTTAACTTGTGTCTTGAATTTTTCTTTCAGCTCGTGGAATCTTCAATGGTAAAATTGGATAGAATCTGCCGTGAAGCCAATGTCTTGTTGATATTTGCGCGCTCTTATGGCCTTACTGGTTTTGTTCGAATCAGTGTTAAGGTACTCTGGCTGCATCTTCGACATAGGGTATAATTTTTAAGACATGGATAGTAAGTCTTGCTTCTTTTCAGGAACATGCAGTGATTGAATCAAAGCCCGATCATTTTCTGGACGACCTCAGGCTAAATAATCCATGGCCTGAGCTTAGGAGGTTTGGTCTTCTCCATATTATCTATTTTCGTTATGCAGGACTATGACTCACATTTACGTACTTCAAAAAAAATCACAGATATGCAGAATCAATTGATTTGGATACAGCCGATCCTGTTGCTCACAAGCACATTCCATATGTTATTATTCTCATTAAGATGACAGAGGAATGGGCAAAAACTCACAATGGAAAACTTCCGTCTACAAGGGATGAGAAAAGAGTATTTAAGGTGCATTATAAGTTTTTCTGTCTCGGTGATTTGTTCGTTGTCGTGTCTGTCTTTTGAGGTATTCTGGTTGGTGTCTCGATGAATGCTATAGGATTTAATCAAGGCCAAGAAGACTGCACCAGATGAAGACAATTACAAAGAAGCAATGGAAGCTTCATTCAAAGTCTTCACTCCTCAAGGAATCAGTAAGTTAATTTCCCGCATAAGTAAAGTTACTTGTAGAAAAACATTTGTACGATATTTGTTCGTTGGAGTTCAACTTATGAGCTAGACTTCCAACGGGGAAATGGTAGGTTGTTTGATTTGTGGTAGATCAATAAACCTGCTCTAGCTGCAGTGAACGAAAAATTTAGAAGGATCATAATCCAAAAATAGAGGCCTTTTTTGCGAATGGTGATATTTAGTCACAAAAAAATTGTTGCTGATTAGTGCAAAAGGTGTGCTCTTTAATCACTTTCCTGACAGCTCGATGTTGGCATCACAGGTCCAAGCCTACAGCAAATAATTAATGATACATGTGCTGAAGTTAATTCCAACTCTTCAGATTTTTGGGTTATGGTGGCAGCTCTAAAGGTAACGCGTAGCACCTTTATCCATTTAGGTGTAAAATCTCTTTACTTGTACTTCGTCATACATACTCAAATGAATTTAATTAGTTTGTCCAATTTTTGACTGATACGTTAGCGAAACAAATATAGTCTTGAAATTGAATGGTTGTCCAGAGATATAGTAATATTTTTGCTCCCTTTTGCTTCACAATTTAGGAATTCATAGCTAACGAAGGAGGCGGAGAGGCACCTCTGGAGGGATCTATCCCAGATATGACATCTTCAACTGAGTTAGTGACTACTGCTTTGTCGAGCCTAACAGTACACACGACTCGACAAGTCTTTATGCTGACATCGGGGTTGTTACCTGCGTCTGTTGTAGGTTATACGTCTCCCTACAAAAGATCTATCAGGCTAAGGCTGAGGCCGATTTTCTTGTCATGGAAAAGCTCGTCAAGAAAATACTGAAGAAGCTAGGTAGAGATCCAGAAAGCATCTCGAAAGCAACCATAAAAAGCTTCTGCAAAAACGCTAGGAAACTCAAGGTTTGTGCTTGAAACTTCATTCCTATTTCTGATCCTTTGATATATGTACCTCCATGCCCGTGCATTTGTGACATCTCGTATTCAAACTCTCCTTCGGCATACTTGACGCCTTTCAAAAATGGATATTCTAAATGGCATGCTTGAAAAGTCTTAATAACATGGTGTTCCCAGTTACTGAATTATCTTCTGTTTGTCCGTGTTGTTTAGGTATGCAGATATCGCAAGATTGAGGAGGAGTTCAGTTCGCCGGTTCAATTGGAGCTACAGAAGTATCTTACAGACGAAGAGTACTGGTACTCCTATATATGATGCGTTGTTTCCTTTTCTTTAAATTTTGTATCTTTGTACAATCTCTGGATTCGTTTCGTACATTCCACTAACTCTTGCCAGCACTCCAAACTCACGGTGCAGTGTTGCTGTTGGATTCTACATTCTTCTACGAGCTGTAGATCGTTTTGCTGCAAACTATAATAGCTTTCCAGGGCAGTTTGATGGGTAAAAACCTTCTCCATACGTCTTTTCAACCCGAAATATCATTACCTTGTGGCAGCCTGAATCTGATTCGTGTCCTGCAGTGAGATGGACGAAGAGATTTCCAGATTGAAAACAACAGCTGTTTCCCTACTCAACGACGTGGGCTGCAACGGATCAACCTTGACTGAAGACCTCATCAATGAAATGTGTCGTTACGGGGCTGCAGAGCTTCACTCAGTGGCCGCCTTCGTTGGAGGAATCGCCTCACAGGAGGTGATCAAGGTTCGTTCTTTTTATATTTTTGTCGTCTCATCTTAGTTTTACGAAGGTCTCAGCATCGTCTATTTTTTCGAAACTGCAACTGAGGCACGTGCTCTCTCTCGTCTGCAGCTCATCACCAGACAATTCGTTCCAATGAGTGGGACTTTCATCTTCAACGGCGTGGATCACAAATCACAGCTGCTGTTACTTTGAGCTCGAAAAAGCAAGAGATACGTATGTGCCAACCTCAACAACAAAAAGTTTTCCAACGATGCAACGACCTTTTTTCTGAGGCTCGACTTTTATGTAGATGGCTCAGCGCCTTCGTTAGCCGCGAGTTCTTGAATCAATATAAACTTTGCTGAGATTATCATCTCCTACACTCTTGTCGTTGTCGTGCTGTTTATACAGGTTGAAAATTAGATTTTGGAGCTTGAATTTTCTGAGCTATAATCTTACCTTTATTTTTGGTTTCGTTTCATATCAGAAAATATAATTGTTTCCAACCTATATCATGATTGTTAATCATTTTAAATAGGGAAAAAAACTTGAGAAGAAATAGTAAAATTTACTAACTGCAAAACACTCAAAATTTAAGCTACATTAATTTTGCCATTCTTGAAAATTACAACTGGAGAAACTATTCTGCTTACAACAACAAAATTGAAACCAAAATTCCAACATTGTATATTCTCTATATCAACAAAAAGATGAGAAAGAGAACTAGCAAATGTATGAACTGTTCCAATTACAACAACAAAATTGGGAGAAAAAAATACAAAAATAAACCATCATCATCAAAATTCCAGTATACAGAGTAGACTAAAGAGAGAAATTTATCCAGCAATAGCAGCAGCAGAAGCATTGGTGGTGGGCTTGTAAACACTGAACTCACCAAAATCTCTTTTACCACTGGCAAAAAAAAAATGTCCAACATCAAATCCTTTGGACATACCAAAAAATATATCAGGTTTTTTTCACATTAAATCCGAAATTCGAGTTTTATGATTTTATGTATGCTCATCTTCTAGAAGAACCAAGAAGAAAAAGTATTGAAGATTTCCAACATTTTACTAAATGAAACAGAGCAATTTGTGGGCATCAACTTATGTCAAACTAGAGCGTACCTGTGCTTAACATCCCATCCACCAGGCAAGAAACGTGGATGGAGAGCTTCGACGAAAACATGTCTCCATCTCTGACAAAACTCGCGAACCCCATCTTCGCCATGCTCCTTAAGCAGGTATTCGACTACTTGCTTTCCGTGAGGTCCGTGTCCTAATAATGACATTTTGGAATCATTCTTTAGCAATGTTTCATTTTCCTCCGATGGATGAGTCGTCCCATTTGATAGGTTTCCGCCCCCAGAAGTATCATCATTGCTGGAGATAGAAATGCTTTCGATTCCTGAAACTATCTTTGTATCTGATAGAGAATCATCAGCGTCAATGCTGCATGGAGCAGTTATTTTTGCATCCTCTAAAATGTTGTCATCATCTTGTTGATAACCATCTGTTGTATTGGTGTGCAACGAATCCTCATCTTCATCGTGCGATGCATTCTTGACGGTGACTGGTGGCCTGCCACCAATATCCTCTTCAGCATCAACTGGATTGCTACTTTTTCTGAGGTGTTTGAATGTGTAACCTCTCTTTTTCTCGAATCTTCTTCTCTCGTGAGGACTCATTCCGACTAACAAAGCCTTTTCAAGATCTTCGTCTGTTATTTCTCTACCTCCATAGTATGTCATGACTGTCTGCTCAAAGTAAAAGACTGGTAAGCATATTACAGAGAAAAGGGACTCAGGCAGAGTTAAAATACATACGATACTCAGTGTCAAATTTCAGTATAATTTAGAATAAAGAAATGGGTTCGATCCACATTACTGTATCGAAGCTGAATTATATGCCTATTCAACTTTTGACTCTTGAAGAAATGTTGAAGTTATGGCATTATTAGCTTCTTACCTGCATTAATTCTTCACGGCGCTGAGATGGCATTTGTGGTCCGTGGCGCAGCAGAGCCATAGAAGCAATACGTAACTGTAAAGGAGACACGCCTATCTCCTCACACGATGCAGGCGAAGATGTAGGTGTATTTTGTGTCTTATCCAAGTCAGCAACTCTACGGATAAATAATGGTATTCCAAATTCAGCAGCTACTTGCTTTTTGTACTTTTCAGCAGCAGTATGAGCGATTTCATGACAATCCACACACAGGAGGACAATATCATGCGAGCGATGACTTTTCAAATGCTCTGGAAAATGTATTCTGTAGCAAGAAGGTATAATTCTATATCGTAGGTAGTGGTTTCCTTCGCCACAGCCAACACATATATTTTTCTTCTTCTGAATATAAAAGTCGTTGTCCTCATCTTCTGGGCGTCCTTTGGGCTCAAAGAGAAGCATGATGGACAGAGGATCTTCTTCTACAAGTTTTGCTAGATCCCGGTTCAGATACCTGAACAAAATGTTAATATTTAGCTTGCACAAAATAGGGAAGTAAGCATTGAGGATACAGCGCACGTTCATCTAACCATTGAAGCTTTCTCTGATCACAGTAACATAATAATCGTCCATCACTGGCATAGATCTTGCAGTTGTGATAAACAGGGGACTTGCATGAAAACTTCTGAACAAAAAGCTGTCGAGAAGCCATCTTTGCAACCTGTTTTGAAGCTCTAAACCCGTTGTGATTAGGGGTGATTCTATTGCCTGTTCCCAGGGTAGTTTTGGACAGAAGGGCATAGTTATATGCGGAAAGAGGACAGCTACCGCCTTGGCCGAGGTGTTCCCGGATGCACATTTGAAGTATATCATCAAGCTTGGTAATCTTTCCTTGAAGCAGGCAGAACAGGTCGTCCAAATGAGAACAAACTACAGGAGATGGAGTTTGGAGAGGAACCATTGTCACAGATTCAACATCTGAATCAGCTTCGAGCATACTGCTGTAAATATCAGCTTCGGTTGTCGGGATTTTAGCTGCTAGTGCAATGATCGCGTTATCTGATAAAACAAATCTCAGGCTCTCATCATGGAGGCGAGCCTGAAAGAATTTGAAATCTATTCAAGTTAGCTGTTTCATTACTCAAGATGTATCGGTAGTTACACTAAGAAGATATTACAATTTAAGAATATAAACAATTGATAGAACTAACCATTAAATCCCTCCATACACACAGTCGTCTCACAAGTTCCTGAAACTGAAAGGAATATTCTTCATCAGTGTTATCCATCCCAGCTCTACCAATAACAATAAAAAATATTCACAGCCAACGAAATACCTTCTCATCACAAAGACTTGGCGAAATATTTCCGGGATCATTTAAACACCGAGAAACAATTGATGATGCAGCCAATTCTCCAGTACAAGATTCGATATCTTTTGCAAAAAGCTGCAAACAAGTTGCATTTGACCGTCGACTAGCCTCGAGAATAAAATGGAACTTGTCACCAGGAGATGAATTTTCTGAATCACTTATTTTCTTTAGAATGTGAGTTTGGCAAATTGATAAAAATTGAAAATAGGAGTTCGATGGTTTTTGTGTTTCTGGTGAAACCAGTGTACTTGAAAAGGAGAGACTCTTTATACTCATTAATATACAGAACATCTTCTCCAATAAGTCTTTCTTTTATTATCTTTTGCAAACAAGGATAGCTAATGGAATACACGATCATAAACAACTAGAAAACGTACCATTTTCCAGTTGTTTAAGCTCCAAGCATAGACAATATGCTATATACAGCAGATAGTGCGCATCCACTCGAGCATACTGGATCATTTCTTCTGACAAAGGACGTTGCCTCCAGTCCTCTCTCTACAAGTCAGATGGATACGAAGTCAGTGCATGATCATCAAAACAACTTAACTGGTGTTTCCAGCTAACTGAGATGATGGTAAAAACAGAATGTGCGCTTATTCCGCTTTCCACAGAGTTCATGCCAATTCAGGACATATGAAGATACATTTGATTATAGTTAGTAGTGGAAACCTGCAACAGCTTGTTTGTGGCAACACCGCAATATGTTTCAAGCAAATACGCCAATGATTTGTGAGGCTTTGATAAGATATCACATGCCTGCAATACATGAGTAAAACAGCACTCATTAATTTGATAGGAAGCTACTGTATAAATGAGCATACAATCTGGACGACAAGTATGTAATTCGAATAGTCTTTAAGATGCCCTAACTTCTCAATGGTTTAGAAATCACCAAAAGTCAGATAACCTCCTTAATGACTCATATCAGATGAAATAAAAAACAGATTACGTCTTGTAAATAACCTTGGCCGTGTCAAATAAATTGACAACATAGATGTGGAAATCTCTTTGAAGCCAGAGTACATCATTATGGGCACCATGAAACACCTGTTTCATAAAAAGAACTTCTTTACAAAAAGAAAAAAAATATATAAGTAATAATCAAACTTTAAAGCATGAAAAGTAATAATATCACCTTGCATATTGCAGGATTGGCAAATACAGGTCTAAGAAGCCCCATCACATCATGTAGGGCAATTGTGTCTATCAAATAATCCTTGCTCATAGTGGATATCTGCATTAACGCATATGCATATCATGGTCAATTACATATGCACATTAATGAAAACCGATTGAATTAGAATAATGCTTAAGTATCTTTTTGTTTCTTCCTATGGCTGTACATTATTTATCTCTTTCTTTGGGAACAAGGTTGGCTAAAATGTGCTCTTTGATGTTCCAATTCAGAAAACAACTCATATCTGCATTTTTCATGTAATTAAGAAATGTAAATAGAACACGAGTAGAAAAAGCTCACACGTATCTAACACACAGAGAAAAGCATAAAATTCTGGAACAAATAATGACTAAACATTCAATAATCATCCCTATGGAAACATTTACAGTTCCAACAACTAATACCTGAAGTATATAAAGTTATTAACTTCGGTTATCTTAATCACAAGCACCATGAAGTTATTAACATTGATCATAAGAAACACACATTTACTAGTCGAATATTTAAAATGGAAACACCATCTGCATATTGCAAACAACACGTTCTCGCTAATTCAATCCCACGGCACACATATAACCGATCAATGAGCTGACTGAGACAAGCAGACACAGAGAAGGCAACTTCGATTCTAGAAATGCATTATAAATGCAAAACATGAACCTGAATTAAAGCTGTGAAGCCTAAAAAGGATCTCAAACCATGCTGCTCGGTATCCACCGCAAACACCTCCTCATTGCTCAAATCCGCCACGAGCTCTCGCAGCTGCTCCTCCGCCTCAACCCACACATACTCACCTCCCATCTCCATACTCCACTTCTCACACCCATCAAACAGCTCCAAAATCCTCACATTTCCATTTTTCATCAGCCTCGAAATTTCCCCTTTGTATGGATGCAAATTCAATTCCTCCTCTATCCACAGCAGTAATCAAATAACTCAACAAATTAACCAACAATTCTCTATAACTAAACAAAAACTTAATCAACCATACCTTCGGCGACAGAATCAGCTGCGTGGAGCTTAAGGTGTTTGAATTGAGAGTACGAATTATCCGCCAACACTCGCTTGAATTTGTATTGGGGCTTAAATTCCGCAATCAAATAACAAGGCTTACACCGTTTTGACTTCGCGAAGAATTGCTTCATGAGATAAACAGAGATTGCAAGTGCGAAGAAACAGGTGGCAGCGATAGCGAGCGGTGTTGCTCCGAGCAATTCATTTTCCGCCGCCATTGATTAAACACATCAGTAATCGAAAGGCGCCAATGCGATTCTTCTCCGACGCCAAATATCAATAATTGAATCGAATTAGCCTTTGAATTGGAGCTCAAACGCGAAGATTTTTGCTAGCTGAAGCAAAATCCTGAAGTAGTGGTGCTTCACCGTTGAAGACAGAGAGCCGCCATTGATGGAGTTGAGATTTTTCTTTTTAAATTTATGGGCCGAAGAAAATGCATTGTTTAATCGGGCTTGGCCCAATCACTATGGATCAAACGCTGTGAGTTCGGCCCATAACACTTTTTTTTGTAAAGTCAAGAATTTTAAACATGGTTTTTTCCGTGAAATTTAAATGTTGCACGAAAAGTCATGGACTCTATCGTACTATGTAAATTTCTCATCCGACCCAACCCGATAGATTTTCGACACAAATTTATCCTACGTGACGTGCCGGAAGCGTGACTTGACAAATGACACATTTAGGTTCAATTCGAATTGTGGATTTAATGTCACTTTTACGCTAAATTCGATTTGTATGTTTATGTCGATTTGTATGTTGAATTTCGTTCTACTTGTACGTTTGTGATAAGTTCAGGGTCAGAGATTGCAAAGATAGAAAAGAAATAATTAGAATTAGTGGAGTTTTACCAAGTCACGCCTCTAGCGCGCCACGTAGGATAAGTAATTGTGTCGGAAATCTATCGGGTCGGTCAAACAGGAAATTTATACAATTAAGTAAAGTGCATGACTTTTCATGCATCATTTAAAATTCACGGAAAAAACCGAACTATGTTGAAAGTTAATGACTTCACGGCCAAGTTGGCCAAATTTTAAAGACTGATTTCTCATGACTTCGTGGATGTGGTGACTTGATCTTCGACCAATTAATTTAAGGATTTCGTCTGACTAATTAAGTTGTCATTTAACGCATATAAAATTTAATCACACTAGAATTTCTTATATTTGATTAGATATTTTTATCTAGTGTTATGCATCACAAGATTTGCCATAAATCGAAATTGATTTCATTGATCCCAAAATATATGCCCCAAGGTTTTGTAGTCCCACCGTACATTATTTATTATGGTAATTAGTTATTCATTTAAATAAATCGATTTCTTCATGCTATCTTTCTTTTTCTTGAAGGGTTTCTAAGTTATCTCTCATTGGGGAAGCAACCGAATAAATATTGTGATTTGATTGTTTATATTCGAAGTCAAGAACTGTGTGTGTGTGTGTGTGAAAATAACAAATTATTATGGCAAATTGAAAATCACAAGATTATAAATCAATTTGTTTACTTGTATGTGACCATCTTTGTTGCTGCATCACATGATTCTTAGGTCAATGGTCCACAAAAATTGGTGATATCAAACACCACACTTTAATCACATTATTCTTGATGATTTGATCCATATATTTTTTGTAATATCGACATGATCAATTAATGGTAAAGATATAAGATTGTGTGATCCATTACATTAGAAGTAAAGGACCCCATATGCCCAATTCTTGAGGGACTCAATCATTTTGATTGTGTCCATAGTAGTACATATTAACATTGTTTTTCCAAAGACTATACAATTCATCAACAGTATCAACGGTCCTAATGACTATTCCTTTTGCTAATACGGAGTAGTAGATATCCGAAGAATGCGACAGTTGGCCTAGTAATTTAAATTTTATACCTAAAGCCAATTATCGATATTCTGACATGTAGTATAATCAGTCTATGCAACTCGTTTTTTTTAAATTAACATATGGTTTCATTGATGCATTCATTCTTCCATTGAAATTCATTTCAAAAAGCGATGATATTTTCATGTTTCTGAATGAATTATTTCTTCTTTTTAGGCTTATTCTAAATTATTAAAATTTGAGTTGTAACAAACTTTGTATTAATGAGACACAACCCACAATTAGTGGTATAAATTATCATTATATACTTTTGACCCCATCATAACAACAATAATTTTAACCCTCTTGTTTTTATTTTAACAAAAAATAAATAAATAATGTATTCCTAACATTTTTTAAATCTATATTGACAGCGAAATCGATCACATACATGCATGTGTGGAGTATTTTTCTAACTTATCTAAATTCAGGTATAATTATTGTCTTACTATCATCACGTACATTCAAAATATTAATATGTACAAGTACTTACACAAAATTAATTTTCTAATTATTTGAGGAAATAAAACTATTATTTTGAAATTGCAGTGAATACAACGGCTACTGATAGTACAACATTGTTTAATCTTGTCTAATTCTGACATAATCCAAACCGACCAAATTTGAGAAAAAGGTTAATTAAGCTGCAAATCCTATGTAGTTTCAAAATTATAGATAAACATGTTTTTTAATTATGGTCTGGATTTGAATTTTAATCAGAAATGACTAGCTGTTAAATTTGTGCATGTTTGTCGTTTTATGTTATGTTTAAAAAATAAAAAATCTGACATAAACAGAACAGTGCTCTAACAATTACTTGCCTTTTGTGTATTTATGATTTACAGTAGGAACAATACTTATATATAATAATATATGATTTCAGTTAAGAAGGAATTATAGATAATTATGTTATTTCATATTTGAGATGTGTATATCTAAAATATAATACTATAAAATAAACACTCGATAACTATTAAAATAATAAAATTAATTCGTGCGACAGTGTCACATACTTGAGTAATTTATTTCATATTCAAGTATTAATGTTATTTCGTAGATAGGTGGGTGCATTTATTTAGCAACGTGGTCGTCATGGGTTAAAATGGACGTTCTATTTTGACACTATTATTTTAGTTAGAGATATAATGTAGTTATATTTTTCACTAAAAAATAGTATAAGCAATTCAATTTTCTTGAACTCTTTTTATATTGGTACATAAAGCTCATTATTGTCTAAATTTTTATGGTATATATAAGTCTTTATCATTACAAGCTCATCTTCATTGAATTCCCAAATTTAATGATTTGGTTAAGACTACCTTACCACAATCTTTTTCAATTAAATCATTAAAACGAAATTGGTAGTTCGAGTGGAATTTCAATTAATTACAATTATGTTAATTGATTAGCAGTCTAATTACTGATAGGATTGTGGGACAATTGATGTGAAATTATCAACCTATAATTTTTGACTTTATATGAAATTTTAGGTTTGTAGAAGTTATATAGAGAAATTCTTGGATTCTAAAGCCTCGCCTCATTAAAAATAACACAATTCTTGGAGGAATTTTATTCGTCAATTCTTTGACTTCCAACATAGCATATTAATTTTTAATCCTACATAATAATTATGGAGTTTAATTACAATATTACATTCAAAGCTTAAATTTAGTCAACACCCAACTTTATTTTTAAAATAACATAAATTATGGTCATTATTTATTTCATGACTACGATAATTTAAACCTTAGATCTATTAATAGGGGCAAAGTCGTATCTGGACAGGGTCAAGCGAGTGATCAATTCCACCGTCGGTTTATGAGTATTGTTAGGAAACTTTATTAATCAATTTTTTATTGCACATGAATCTGTCTCCGTCCAAACGTTATCTTTCTACATGTCATCTATCGATAGAGGACATATATCATCAAAACTTTAATGATTCAAATAGTTAGTATACCATCTTCTACGAGATTCACATAGCTTTTGCGGTTCCCTTTATTTTTGTTCTCCCTCTATCCATTTTAAGTAGGACCTTTTGTATGAGACGGAAAAGAATGATAGTCAACAGCGAATAGGGAAAAAAATGCTTTCATAATTCAAACGGTGTTAGACAATAGTAATAAATTTACAGCGACCCTCAGCTAGCGAATTTCGATCTGACGGATTCTATACCCTAAATCTTTACTAATTAGAGAGA
The DNA here is from genome assembly GCF_023119035.1 of Salvia hispanica. Lineage (NCBI taxonomy): Eukaryota > Viridiplantae > Streptophyta > Magnoliopsida > Lamiales > Lamiaceae > Salvia > Salvia hispanica. The sequence continues at coordinate 46,219,929 of NC_062970.1, read as the reverse complement.
CATCGTCTTATCAATAAAACTATGCCTTAACTTAAAGTGGGTCAACCCATGTAACTTGCTTATAGATACATGAATATTTAACCTTAATGATTTTCTAACAAATTAGGAAGAGCTCAAATGACAAAAATGACCCTATGAAGAATTATGACACGTGTTAGGAGGCTGGTGTGAGAAATGGACCTAGATACAGACAACTGCAGTTTCCCACGTGCTGGGGAATGGAACCTGTTTATTAAATCATTAAACATTGCAAAATTTAATGAAAATAATAAAATTATATATATAAAAAATTTATTCTCAAAATTTAAACCAAGCCATATTGCCATTAGATCCTGGCACGTGCCGCCACCCAACCTTGGGGCCCACTTTCGTGGGGCAGTCACGAGCCAATATCAGAACACTAGATCCCATTTTGCCTTTTTTCCAAGAAAAATATTTAAAAATATATTACTAGTAGTATTATTCTTGAAAATAATTTGTTTTGTATGTCATATTATGTGTAAAAAATTATTTTTTTGAGTTCTTATTTCAGGTTAAAGTGAAAATACAGTTATGTCGTTGGAATTAATACATTGTATATTTTTTTAAAAATTCTTTTAGTTAATTGCATTAATTTGTTATTCATGTCACCTTTCAAAAAAATTAGGAGTACTACTATTATGCCCACCTTCCATTAAAAATCTTGTACTTTTTTTGTCCGTCATTAAAAGTCTCATTTATGGACGACACGAGTTTAAGAAATGTTAAGAAAAGTGGATGTAAAAAAGTTAATGGAATATGAGACCTACTTGTATATATTAGTATTAAACAAAATGTGAGTGGAATGAGTTAGTGGAAGGTGAGACCCTATTACCATTTATGGTAATATGAACCGGGATTTCTGTTCGCGGACAGACTAAAATGGAAAAACGGGACTCCTATTCGCGGACAGAGGGAGTAGTATATTTATTTACACTAGTCTCAAATAAAAAGGCTCTAGTGAAATTCACCACATGATCTACCTAAGAAATATAATTTCATTGCAAAAACCAAAAAATAAAAATCATTTTAGTACTAGTAATATTTATTTCAAACCGTAATAAACTGCCCACCGCGGTGGCATTTGTTCTGACAAGGACAGTTAGTCAGTCTTCCCTCACTTGTATTTCAAGTCCCTTCCCTGCAAAGTGTGCTCATCTCTCATCACACACACACACACACACACTCACACACAGAGGTGTAGAGAGAGAGGCAAAGAATAAAGTGAAAAGAACCAAATTAAGAAGCTTGAGACAATGCCAGCCTTTCTTGATCTTCACCTCTTGCTCTCTGATCCTTCCTTCTCTTGATACAAAACACTAATCCCATCAAATTCTGAGGATTTGGGATCAATAAAAATTTCATCTTTTTTCATGGGCTTTTCTTGAAAAAGATTGGAAGGAAAAAAAAAAACAATGAAGAACAAAGGAGGAGGAGAGCAGTTTTCAAGAAGTGTTGTATCTCAAAAATGGACTCTTTTTCTCTGCCTTGGTAGCTTCTGTTCAGGGCTGCTCTTCACCAACAGGTATAATCATCCATGCATATATTTTCTCATTAAAATTCTTGATTTTTGTAATTATTCATTTGATTGTGTTTATGTTATTCATGTCATTTTTAAGATCCCAATTCTTGAGTTTAGTACTTTTCATGGATGTATATATTCTTGTTCTTGATTCTTCTTTTTATCTTCATCTACTTTTATGATGCCATTTTTGGCTAATTTATGGTGAGGGGACCTCTTGATCACAAAATTTTGATAGCATCTAATTTTAGAATATGTTACATTGCTTGAAGCTCAAAGATAGGGGCCTATGTTTAATTATTTTCTTCCCCATAATTCTACTTTAGTTTGATTTCTTAATCACTATATGCCTCCTTTACTGCAAATTTCTTAAATCATGAAGTAGTAGATTGCTCTTTAATGCTAGATTGGCCCCATCAATAATTGTGGAAGTTGCATTTGTAGCTTCTTAAAATCAAGCTTTTCTCCTCATTTACTTTTTTAGTTGGATCCTAACTTTTTATGTACATTAGTATCATTTCTAATTAATCAGTATTGTTTGAAGATATGTGTCTGATTTTGCGATATTGAGTTGAATGATATGTTACTAATGAATGAATGCATTTCGACAGAACATGGATTTTGCCAGAAGCGAAAGGCGTGGCAAGAACGACAGCATTTGAAGCCGAGAGGCTAAAGCTCGTTGCAGAAGGCTGTGATCCAACATTTGTGAGTATCATCATCTCCTCCTTTCCCTTGTGTAGAGAGAGCTATCAGCAAGTTCTTAAAGACGAATCTCACTTTTACGCGTTTTCGTTTATGAACAGAACAGTGTGAAAAGGGTGCCAAAGGAGATCTTCAAGGAAGTTTCCAACACTCAACATGCTATAAAGTGAGTAGTTTTCTTGATTTTTTCCCCACATTTTGGTTTTAGGCCTTTTTTGTTGAGATTGTGACGATTTCTCGTTGTGTACGTGTGGTAGGACGCTTGACAAGACCATTTCCTCGTTGGAGATGGAGCTAGCTGCAGCCAAAGCAGCGCAGGAATCCGTCCTCAGTGGCGCCCCCTCGTCCGAAAATGAAAAGGGTTCGACTAAAAGAAGGAAGTACTTCATGGTTGTTGGAGTTAACACTGCTTTCAGCAGCAGGAAAAGGAGAGATTCAGTTCGTGCAACGTGGATGCCACAAGGTCCGTTCTTGAATCCTCGTCCGTGTCCAAATGTTTCCTTTATGATTGCATCTAACTTGAATTGAAAAATAGGAGAGAAACGACGAGCTTTGGAGGCAGAGAAAGGGATAGTAGTCCGGTTTGTCATCGGTCACAGGTAACAGCTTAACTGTCAAAACTGTAGTCAAATTGTACTAAAAATTAAGTGTATGTCTTCACATTTCATTTGCAGTGCTACTTTAGGAGGAATACTAGATAGGGCCGTCGAGGCCGAAGACCAGAAGCACGGGGACATCATGAGACTGGTGAGCTCGACTCGAACACTTCTCCCACACCACATCCATTCTAGGCCTTATTACTATACAATGTTGCTGAGGATTGCCATGTTTGTGTGTTGTAGAACCACGTTGAAGGGTATCTCGAGCTGTCAGCGAAGACCAAGGCCTACTTTGCCTCTGCTGTCGCGTTGTGGGACGCAGAGTACTACGTGAAAGTCGACGATGATGTCCATGTCAACATAGGTCCAACACAACACCATCTGTCTCAATTTTTTTTCATCAAGTTTTTGAGTGATTTTCACTAGTCATCTGTTTGAATTCTTGCAGCAACGCTCGCTGAAACGCTAGCTAGGCATCGGAGGAAGCCTAGAGTTTACATCGGATGCATGAAATCCGGCCCCGTCCTCTCTCAGAGGTACATCAATGTTGCAACCTTTCTCTATGAGGAAATGAGTTTCTAAGATTGTTTTTGGTGCAGGGGAGTGAGGTACCACGAGCCCGAGTTTTGGAAGTTTGGAGACAACGGGAACAAGTACTTCCGCCACGCGACAGGGCAGTTATACGCCATATCGAAAGATCTAGCCACTTACATCTCAGTAAACAAGTAAGTACTACAAGTTATCAAACAAACACACATTTTTTTTCATGAAAATGGACTAATGATCAATTTTTTTCCTCTTGTTGCTAGGAATGTTCTGCACAAGTTTGCTAACGAGGACGTCTCTCTCGGATCTTGGTTCATAGGGCTAGACGTGCAGCACATAGACGACCGGAGATTGTGCTGTGGCACGCCTCCAGGTGATTAGATGGGAAATTAATCAACTATGTATATATGTGTGTGATGTTGGTTTAATTTGGTGATGCGTTCGGATTGCAGATTGCGAATGGAAGGCGCAGGCCGGGAACATTTGTGTTGCTTCGTTCGATTGGAGCTGCAGCGGGATATGCAGATCAGTGGATAGGATAAAGGAGGTTCATAGAAGATGTGGTGAAGGTGAAGATGCTGTGTGGAAGGCTAAGTTCTGAGAGTTGGTGCATATACAGAGAGAGAGAGGCTTTGCAAGAACTTCTCCATTTTAGAAGAGAAGAATGCAGCTGCAAAAATGCAGCTAAGGAAACAAAGCAGCACTCTTCTTGTCCTTGTTGAGATCATTATTAATTTTCTTGTGCTTTGCTTTTTTCCTTTATCCACTTTTGTAAAAAAAAACAGTTACTATATAGAAATGAATTCAAATAATACTCCCTCCGTCCCACAATAATTGTCACTTTTGGTTTTGACACGAGCTTTAAGGAATGTAAAAAAAAGTTGGTTGGAAAAGTTAGTGGAACGTGGGACCCACTTTTTTATATTGGTTTTATAATAAAATGTGAGTGAAGTGAGTTAGTGGAATGTGAGACCTACTTATCATTTATGGTAAAAATGAAATGTGACAATTATTATGGGGACAAACCAAAATAAAAAAGAGTGACAGTTATTGTGGGATGAAGGGAGTATGAGTATGCGGCCTGGTTTATTGGGTTGGGCTGAAAATTTATTGGGTCTGTGATTGTTTGGTTCAGCCCTACTTGTTTGAGTGATAGTATTATTATTGAAATATAGTTGGGAATGTGGAATTCAAGAATTGTAGAAAAGAGAGGGGATAGAATTATGAGAGAGTTTAATTAGGAAAATAATTATATTTTTCATTCATTAATTATTACTGAAAAAAAATCTAATTTTTACATTTTGGAGTTTCCATAGCCAAAACTAGCCACATATCATAAAACATGACTAAAAATTTGAATTTAAATTTGAATTCTTAATATCACAAAAAAATTAGGTGAAATTGTGTTCGATATTACAGTCGAGATATCATACGTGGATGCCATCGACAGTAAATTAAATTTAGGCGAAATTGTATGCTACAGTCCATGAAAATCATGTGGACGTCACCATAAGTATAAAAAACACCATCAATATGTTATATGTAGGAAATGCCGCTGGATTATTGAGAAAAAATTGAGTTAAGAATTTGATTGATTTTTTAAAACTGATATGAGCAACAATTTAATCTCTAATTTTGGACCTAAGGTTAACACTTAACATGGCTCATATTCATTTATTAGAATCAATCAATCATCCACTACACTTTCTTTCATTTTCAGGTCAGGTTTTCACCATTGTATTTAATATGGCTCATTTCAAAATTTATATGAACATATAATAGAAATTTTATCAAGTCAACTAGTAGTAAACCAATTTATTAGTGCTCTACATGGACAAATATCAATGACATTGTACCATAAATTTGGTCCCATATAATAACAAATCCATTGACTCCAAGTCTCCTATTCTTGGCTTTAACACACAATTGAGAAGGTCTATCTAAAATTCTTAAACTCATGAATTTCCATTCGATTATTAACATATTATGTGTGTCTGTTTCAAAGAGTGGATGGTCTTGCCGTCTTGCTATTCAAATCAACTAGTCAATTATTCTTGAAATGTGTATAATAATTCAAAGAACATTCTATACACTATTATTTAAATAAAAATACTAATAATTTAAAATTTTATTTTGTTTTATTAATGAGCATGTAGATCAAGTCTAGTTGAATGTTTATTTCAAATTCTATTGACCTCCAAAATAAATTAAAGTAATTAGATTTTTCTTTAATTTATCGAATTTGAATTGATTCATTTCCAAGGTTGGATAAATTTTTTAAAAAGAAACCAACTTTAGAAACTATATTATACAAAAAGAAATATTCCATAGTAGTATTATTGAATAATAGTAGGTTATAAAAAAATTTATTCAGTTAAATAATATATTAATAAATGAACGCCGTGCTAATTGGGGATGTATTTTTGGATCATGTCACAAGAGGCTTTGAAAAAAATGCATGAATGCATCAAATTGCAACTTGACACTAAAATTTCAGTCCATTTTCAGTGTGGGACCATCTCCTATCAATTTTAAATATCCCACAACTTTTGACCATTTTATTTTCACTATCTTATGTCATTTATTATTCTTTTGTTATTGTTATTTTCTCTATTAGTTGTTAGCATTTATTTTTATTTTGAAAATGTTTTAGGAAATAACTTTCAAAATATTACTTACCGTTTTGGTATCAAATTCAAATTATTAAATTATTGAATTGAGAAAGTATGAAAATGAAACCTGACTATATATTTGGAAAAAGGGGTATTAATACTAGTAAAAAATTCTAGGATCATTTAGTAAAAAATTCTAGGATCATTTAGGATCAAACTATTAGTCAATAAGGTTGGGAGACTGAAATCTCATATGAGAAAATTTCTAGGATCATTTAGTAACTGCTAGCTAATAATTATACATAGATACATTGATATACACGTGAAATGTACAATATCCAAGCACAATTTATTTTAGTAAAAAAAAGTATTAATTGTATTCTATACTACATAAATCATATTAATACATAAGATTTCTATTGTAGTTAGAAATAACAAGAAAAGAAAAACTAAAACTTGACTATTTCATAACTAGACAAGTGTAAATAGGTTCACCACAACTTTGTTAAACCTTTGACCAAAGTCCTAGATCTAAATTAACTTCCACTCTTTTTTATTTACAACAATAAACCAAAATTTAGCATTCTATGGCAATGACTATAGAGTTTAGACGAATTTAGACCCAATCCCCCAATAATCAATTCTCTCTCCCCAACAAATCTAGAACCCTATTCCAATTAATCTCCAAGAAATCCTCAATTTCAAACAAATATTTCCATCCACACAAAATCAACATCAGCACACGTATCACTACATGCGCAGATGTCGATTTTTTTTAAAAAATAATACATCAAAAAAATACACCTACCCCAATTCCACGCACACGTATCAGTACGTGATACGTGGAGCACGTGGCCCGGTGCTGATGTTGGAATAAAATAAGAAATATCAAGAAATAAATAGTCATTCTTGTACCCTTATATTTGGTCTTCATTCACTAGTCTCAACCTTCCAAATTTGTAGCCGAGTCTTTGGCTATCTCTAAAGACTTTGCCCATCTAATTTTCTCTATCTGTTCCATCAAGAATAAAATGGCCACACAAGGTGGACTCTCCTTTGATCCAGATCACAGTCTCATCAGACTGTTTCATCACAGAAAAACCCTCTTCCACTCTCATCAGCTCAGAATCCACCACATTTCGCCTCAAATGGAGGCTCCGGACACCATTGAGTTTCCGGTCTGCGCCTCTGAGGATCGCGGGAAGAGGAAGGTTCTCGACGTGATGGAATTATTCCCCGAGAAGAAAGAGGGCTGTGGCCGCGAAGACGACGATGAGGAGGAGGAGAAAGGGATGGACAAGTTAAGAGGAGGAGTTAATGTATGTTCTATCTTTTTTTTAAAAAAAATTGTTGATTTTGAAGTTTTTTTTTTTTTTTTTTTTTAAAATTTTTTGTGATTTTGATTAATTTTTTTTCTTCCGGAAGATCGGATTGCATCTTACGACGGGGAGTGATGAGTCGGGAGTCGAGGATGGGGGGTGCTCGATTCCGGAGAGCAAAAGAGCGAAAATCGAGGTGATTTGAGTCTCCTTCTAGGCTAAAGAAGTTGTTAGCTAAAAATCTTAATTTTATGTTAATATATAGTACTATTGAAAAAGAAGTTGTCATTTTTGATGGTGAAATCTTAGATGAATTTGAATTGTGTTGGTACAAGGTGGCGTTTCTTCAAGCGGAAATGGAGAGGTTGAATTCGGAGAATGATTGTTTGAAGTCGGAGAATGCTCGTTTGAAGGAATATATGTTGCATCAAATGGCGTCCGGGGGTTACGAGGAGGGTTCGTTGTCCCCGCCCGAAGGGCAAACTAGTCGGGATGTCCACGAAAAAGATGTCGTGGGTGATCACGAACGGTGTTTAGAGAGCAAGGCTCAGAAGCTCGCACACTCTCCGAGAAGCGCCGATCAGGCCACTGAGGCTACTATGAGGAAGGCCCGTGTCTCGGTCCGTGCTAGGTCCGAGGCCACTATGGTATGTATATTTTACTTACTCAATACATTTGGACAAACCCAATAAATATCTTATTTCACATTTACACTTTTTAATAAGTGACCTTAGACTCTACTCCATCTATTTTTTAAAGATAAAGTCTTTCTTTTTTAATCTGTTTCCTAAAAATAAAAACTTTTCATTTTAAAAGTTCTTTCTCTAATGAGATGATACTCATTTTCAACTAACTCACTTTTTAAGTTGGATCCATACTTCTTTAACTTATTTTCCCCATTTTCATTCACATAATTAAACAATTTTTTAAAACCCACACCATTATACAATCTTTTAAAACCCACACCAGTCAAATATAAAGCATTTGATGGATCAAGATGAAATATTCTTAGTGAATCTTTGTGTTTGTTACAATGGATTTGGAGTTAGGTGTGGTAAAATTAATTAATTGATATAAATTTTTAACTAAAAATTATTTGATAAAATTAACTATATTTGACATTGACTTTTAAGTGAATATTTTGTATATGCCTTATATAGCTCTTTATGTTTTAAGTTATAATGAGATCATAGAGTAATAATTTTTATTTTAGTTTGTACATCAAAATTAGTCTTTATTTCTATTATTGTAATTTTTCTTATTTTCTCTTATTTTACTTGTCTTTTTTTTTTCTTTATTTTCATATTTTAGCAATTACACATTAAAAATTCATGCCGTTCAGAAGTGAGACTATTTTTGCAAACAGAGGGAGTATTATGTTTCCATAAGTACTATTCTTAAAATTACAAACTTTAGCCAAAATTTGATATTTTCCATGAACCTAAACTTGGTCGCTAATATCATGAAGTTACGCATTGTAGAGAATTTGTACGTGTCTGATTTTTCCCTAAATTGAATCAATGTGACATCAAATTATGTAGGTGGCAAACTGTACAATATAAGATTCGGCGTCACTTTTAACTGCAGTAAATGACAATATCGTGTGTATTACCTGAGTTTAAATTTTCTCTCAAATTTCGTCAGAATTTCACATTCTTGATTCTTGTGACCAAGTTTTAAGTTCGTGTTACCAAATTTTGACTAAAGTTCTCTCTCTCTTTATGTGTGTGTGGGGCGGGAGGGGGGGGTCTAAAACAATGTGTTTTGGATCATATTTTCATCAATTTTTAACAATCAACCGTGTTTTAAAGTCTAGAGTTGGTCCCTTATATCTGCACAAAATCTATTTGTTCCAGATATTTAAGTGTGTTAGCTTTTGGTTCTAGACAATATGTATTGGTCCATATTTAACTCATCGATTACGTCAAAACGCGGTTGGCCGTTAATTTATTACGAAATCGTTAAATATGGACCAAAGCACAGTCTCCGACTATAGGATAATAGTACATATTATGTGTAGGACCAAAATATTTTTTTTGGCAAATGCACAAATATCAATTTTGAACTTTAAAATATCATAAATGTGAAAAAGTTTAGGTGATGAATTTCCAAATCTTACCCTCCAAATCCAATATATCAAACACATAATTAAATTTCTCTCTCTTAAAGATCACGGATGGATGCCAATGGCGCAAGTACGGGCAGAAGTTGGCTAAGGGCAATCCATGCCCTCGTGCATACTATCGTTGCACGATGGGCGTGGCTTGCCCTGTCCGAAAACAGGTATGTCCCGACATTCGTATCTCATCTCCTATTTCGACAATATCACCGATATCGTCAAATAGAAACCTAAACACTATTCCATATCTCTTAGGTCCAACGATGCGCGGACGACACGACCATCCTCATAACAACCTATGAGGGAAACCACAACCACCCATTGCCCCCGACCGCCATGGCCATGGCGTCGACCACATCCTCCGCCGCGAGAATGCTCCTCTCCGGCTCGATGCCGAGCGCCGACGGCATAATGAACTCGAATTTCCTTGCTAGAACCCTCCTCCCCGGCCCGATCTCGGCCCCGGCCACAATCTCTGCCTCGGCCCCATTCCCAACCATCACACTAGACCTTACACAATCACCCGACCCTCTCCAATTAGCCAAACCCTCCAACCAATTCCCCCTCTCCTTCCTCAATCCGTCCACGGCCGCGGGAAGCTCCGCGGCCGCGGCCGCCTTTCTCCCGCAGATCTTCAACCAGGCCTTGTACAACCAATCCAAATTCTCCGGCCTACAAATGTCCTCGCCGGAGCTCAATCAAGGGCCCCACGATCATCCATCGCCGCTGCATCAGCAGAATCATTTGAGTGAAGCCGTGAATGCTCTAGCAACGGACCCGAATTTCGCGGCCGCTCTAGCGGCCGCGATCTCCTCGGTTATAGGTGGCGGACCGAGCCCCAATAACGGCAACGACAGCAACAACCACAACAACGAGCAATAACAACAACGGCCAAAGCACACCCCTCATTTTATTCATTTCTATTAATTATGTTTGCTTCCTTACAATAGATACAAAACTCAAAAACATTAAATTGTGCTCTTCATTTTATTTTATTTTCTTTAAATTTTGAATAATGTATGTATATATTGTTAGATGTATAATAGCAATAAAATTTATAGAGGAAAGATGTTAGCATTTTTGTACATATTGAGAAATTTGAGGATAGCGTGTGTTAGTATTTTCAATTCTTGGAGATTTTTGTCAATGCTATTTGTATTATTCTCATATGGAGCCAAATGAGTATGAAGAAAATTTAAATGAAACAAATCAAATATTCAATCATATTCTCTCACTTTGGCATGTTTCATGTAGTTGGTAAATTTTTATTTTGTCCTCGTATATTTTTGTTATCATTCAAGTCGTTTCCATAAATTGAAGTCAAGTATTGGAGTCAATTATAATGTCTTGATTTTCTAGAATCATTGGTGAAAGCATTTACGCGGTTTATACAACTTGATCAAGGATCATTGTCCAACTCAATTATGTAATTTCATATGACTTGCTATAACAACTTGATCATTGTCCAACTTGTTATATTTTCTTCGTACTTATCATGTAGTATACATTTGTACTTATATTAGATGACCCGAAGTCTTGACTTAATGGATATGCTGAAAATATATTATTTGTTGCTGCAGTCCCTACTTCCTTAGTTTTTGAGAAGAAATTATCTCAGTGACTCATTTCGTTTCTTTGTAGAAGTATATAATCGTATCAACATAGATAGATAGGACAATATATTATGAGCGATTGTACCACAACGAGTTGGTCGGGGGTGGAGGAGGCACAAAGGGAGCGGGGCGGCGGCGGCGGATGGAGTCGGGGCGCGGCGGCGGGTGGTCGTCGCCTTCTTCCTTCCGACTGGCCGGCGGGAACCGCTTGGGCCAGCGTCGGGGCTACCCAAGTTAGTTCCGGCAAGCTGGGTAGCCACATCATCGGAGGAGGATAGAGCTACCGACCTCGACCGTTTGCTGGAGGAGCTGGAGGAGGATGCTACTATGCCACCCCTATACTTCGGATGTAGGCGCCCCTCCTGCCAACAATCGAGGTACTTGAACGGTTTGAACTTCTCCCGTTGGTAGGTCACCAAGGCGGCACTGATGATGTCGAGCTCGTTCGTGCCGCTCCCCGCCGACCGCTCTTCCTGGAGGTAAATCCCCTGAAACTTCCCGATTGCCTCGTTGCATCTGAACATGCAATTGCGAACCATACTATCATTGCGATATATGGTTCCCTCCGGCCGGGTTTCATTGTAGAGGCGAGTGATGCGCCACCAATAAGTTTCCCCGGTTTGGTTCGTGCCGACGTCCGGATCTTCGGAGACTGCCAAGTAGGCTTTGAACATCGCCATCATCTCATCCGGAGTATACGGGGTGCGGGTGCCACGAACAGGAGGAGTAGGACCAGAAGTAGGAGTAGGAGTAGAGCTGTTGCTCCCTCCCGATCCGGGTTCGGGTTCCCACCCGAACCCGGGGGCGTTTAGGTCGTGCACCGGGTAAGGACGGTAGCCACCCGGAGCTTGCGAACCTTGGATTTGAGGAGGGGCCGTAAATTGGGTTTCCAGACTATATCCGGCCTCAGAGTCGAACCAATCGTGGTTCCAACCGCGATTGCCGGAGGGGTGATCGCCAGAGCTGGACATTGTGTAGTGTGGTGGGAATTTAGATGATAGAGTATGAGGAAAAAAGATGAGAGAATGTAGATGATGATAGTATAGATAATAGATGAGAATGTGATTTTTTTTTGTGTTGGAGTAACTAGGGGTGAGAATACAGATATTGGGTATTGGGTTTACCCGTACATAATCCGATATTTGGTGGATATTGGATACCCAATATCCAATTTTATGGGATTGGGTATGAGATTGGATATTGAAATTTAAGATAAATTGGGTATTAGGTAACCCGAATGGGTATTGGGTATTACCCGAATATCCAATTTATTATTTAAAGAATTTTTTAAATTAGGTTTAGCCATTTTGAGGTTCAAGAGCTGAGCTAATTTATTTACTAATTACAACTTACTAGGTTAACTTTCTCTAAATTTATATAAATAAGTCAATCTCTCTTACTCTAGGTCATGACTTCTCCAAACTCTCACCTCGCATTCATCCTTTGGAATAATTATTTTGACTTTTGAATTATATTATTGGCTGCTTCTACAATTTAATTAAATGCGTAACTTTTATTATTTTACTTACATATTACATAACCAATCCCCACAAATATAATCGTATACTTTAAAATAAAAGTGACCTTTTTTTTAAGTTTTATACTACAAAATAAATGCAACATTAAAAATATTAGTCAATTTAAATATTTCTATATTTATATTAATATAAAAAATTGATTTTTTTTATTAGTTATTAACACATGTAAAGAGTTGGGTATTTGGGTACCCAATACGTCGGGTATGCATACCTGGGGCGGATATTGGAGTACCCAAATATATATCGGGTCGGGTTTTGGATAGACATTTAGATGATTTTTGGATTTGGATATCCAGTTTTTCGGATCGGATATCCACAGATACCCGTATTCCCACCCCTGTTGTATTCAACCTTGTTTATGTGTTCTTTAAGTATTTTGTGCGTGTAATCGATCCAGGTTGCTTGCCTTTTCCATTCGAAGTACAAGTCGAGCCATTCAAGCACCTACAAAAAGAATGGTATGCTTAATGATTTTTCGACTGCTGATCCGTGTTTAACTATATATGCCGTGTATGAACTGTAGCTAATGCATCTATGATGATTGTTTTGGATAACTTCGTTTTGATGTGGGCGGTACGATCTTTGTGATGGTGATTGTTTGAGATTGAGAATGAAAATATATGTAGATTTTAGTTTGCATCACATGAATAATATGGGATATTCTCATTGACTACAAAAAATGCAAATTCATAAGCTATGCTGAATAGTTTCAATGTAATTCTCGTCTCATCTAATGGATTTCTGTTGTATATAAGAATTGTAGTATGTTTTGTCGTTTGAGATTTCATATGTGGTCGTTGTTTGGTGAAGGTAAATCTGCTGCGATTCAGTATGGAACTGGATCTATCTCCGGGTTTTTCAGCGAAGATAATGTTCAGATTGGTGACCTTACTGTAAAAGATCAGGTATTTCTAGGAAACAACGAAAGAAGTAGGGATTATTTTCGAGATTTTCCTGATTTAACATATAAAATCTTTGTCTTGTTAGGAATTTATTGAAGCTACCAAAGAACCCGGCATCACATTCTTGGCAGCTAAGTTTGATGGCATTCTCGGACTTGGATTCCAGGAAATTTCTGTTGGCAATGCCGTTCCTGTCTGGTATGCACAAACACAAGCATAGACACTCAAAGCCGCTTCTTAATTCACTACAAGTCTTTAATACTCGAGAAGTAGGGTATGTATGTATAAATGTATTTTCTGTATGTAGTGGGAATTGAGAACGACGTTTCAGCAGACTCTTTAGAGTCTTAATTTATCTGCGATGGGATAAGACAGAAAGCTTAAATTGGGATACTCTTTATCATGTTTTCTGGTCGATGTTGAAACTATATCACTGTGAACTCATTGAGTAATGCCTAAGAACACTGTAGTTGATTCCCATGAAGTCATTTTCCAACCATTTTAAAGTTCTCTGTCAATATTCGTGCAATATCAGGTACAACATGGTGAATCAAGGCCTTGTGAAGGACCCGGTTTTCTCATTTTGGTTTAATCGTGGTGGTAACGAAGAAGATGGCGGTGAGCTCGTTTTTGGTGGCGTCGATCCTAACCATTTCAAGGGCGAGCACACCTATGTTCCCGTCACTCAGAAGGGTTATTGGCAGGTGTCCTTCTAACCCTCTTCGCATACTTGCAATCGTTTCCCCACTTCAAGCTAAATTCTCTCTGTTTTGTTCAGTTCGACATGGGCGACGTTCTCATTGGTGGGGAATCAACAGGTGGCTTATGAAATCATTATATGACTTTATGATTCTGTATTCGATTTTTCGATGGTCTATGAGCTAATCTTTAAAGCTTGTAGGATTTTGCGCTGGCGGATGCTCGGCCATCGCAGATTCTGGAACTTCATTGCTGACTGGACCGACTGTACGTACTCCTAGTTACTTAGTAGACCTAAAATATGTATTTCACTTGAGATTGAATTGGCCGATGATAATGTGTCTTAGGCTAGACATTTGGGAATCAGAATTTTGTTGCATATTTTCGATCCTAAAATTTGGCTAACTTGCTAAAATTCTATGTTCAGACTGTGATCACTCTCATTAATCATGAAATCGGAGCTTCCGGGGTTGTAAGCCAGGAATGCAAGTCTGTCGTTTCTGTTTATGGACAAACCATATTGGAAATGTTGTTGTCTGAGGTGAGTGAGGCTCTGATTCCCCTTACCGACTCGCAATTCTGAATCCAGTTGATAAATTTGCAGAATATTGTATTTCTATAACTTTTCTTCGTGTTGCTATTTACAGGATGAACCTAAGAAGATCTGCTCCCAGGTTGGTCTGTGCTCCTTCGATGGCACTCGAGATGTTAGGTCAGTACCATTTCACGCTCGACTTATGATGGGATGATTGCCATTTAAGTCACAAATTTGTGTCGACTTCCGCACAATGTCGTACTTTTGAAAGTGGAATATAAAAGCATGACTTTTCAATTTTTCGCAATTGTCACACAATGGTCAAAATCAAAATTAATGACGAAATCAAATATGATGTGCCAACAAAACAACGTTGTTTTAGGCTGGACGTCGTCATTCTATTTTTGTGTGGTTTTGATCATTTTCAGACAATTGTGAAGAATTGAAAAGTTGTGATTATTCCACTTTCAGAAGTTATTAGATCAGATGATTTAAATGACAATAATCTCAATTATAATTATAATATAGATAAAAAAGATCGAATAACTATCGCACCATATAAAACACTCCTTGTTCATTGTGTTTAACTTTGGTGGTTTGATGCTATTATCTTCGTTCAAAATTTTTGTTGGTTGACACGAGTTATTTGCGAAACTGTGTTCAGTATGCTTATCGAGAGTGTGGTGGACAAGGAAAGTAACAGCGAATCACACGGCCTCGGTGATGAAATGTGCTCGGTTTGTGAAATGGCAGTCGTGTGGATGCAAAATCAACTCAAACGGAACCAAACACAAGAGATGATTCTGGACTATATTAATCAGGTAGAATCAAAATTCAATCTTTTCTGGAAATGTTTTCCTCCTCATTTTCTCCTTTTATGCTCTGATCATTGCTTTTAAAACCTATAGCTCTGTGATCGGCTTCCCAGCCCGATGGGTGAATCATCTGTCGACTGCAATGCTCTTTCTTCGATGCCCAATGTTTCCTTTACCATTGGTGGCAAAAAATTTGCTCTCACCCCGGAACAGGTTCGATACATCCCCGGTTGGTTTCGCTGAAGCTGCTTAAAATGCATTCCTGTTTCTGAAATCTAATTTAAACTTTCATGAATGTTTGAAGTGACAAATATATATGTGTACTTGCTTGAGTTTATTCCGCTCATGTAATTCTGTAAATTGAATAATTTAAACTTTGTGTGTAAGCATATACGTAAAATATACAGTTCCTGCCAAGAATTATTCCTTTCCATCCACTGTATTTGTTTGATTAATCGACATGATGAGAATCGATAGAAATCCATGGGTTCCATCCTAAAACTAATTGGTGATAGGAGGAGAGGTCCATGAGACTTATATACTAGTTTCAGTCTTCTCTTGACACTGATGTGGGATAGTTATATGTTTATATGATATATTTTTTAGTTTCAATTGCCAACAAGAATAATACGAAACTGTGATGAAAGAAAACGGTTACTACTCACTCCGTGTTTGATAAATTGTCAGAATGAGAATCCTAACTACCAAAACAATTAAAAAACATATCAAATCCTAACTACTGAAACAAAGAAACTCCAACATTTGTTTGGTTTATTATGCGAGTAATAGTACAATCGTCTCCATAACAAGTGAAACAGTAAAACAAAATGTTGAAATAGCGAATTCATGCATTGTAAGCCATGCAAGTTATGGACTGATATCCGCTTCCAATATTGAGGAGGTTAGGCCCGAACTTCTGATCTTTGTCGCAATGTGTTTGGTTGTTACCATTTCAAGCATCCTCAGCTTCTGCAACACCACCGTTCCAATCTCTGGGAGGGTCTCTAGATGTGGACAGTTTTTAATCTCTAGATGCGTGAGATTTGACAATGTACATATTAGAAATGGGCCACTCTTATATAGAGAAGTTAGGATCATCACCAAGCCGATGTGGGACAATAATTTGGAGAATTTAACATGCCCCCTCACGTGTGGGCCGGAATGATACATCGGACTTCCATCACGTGGGTAGACAAGACAAGAGATAAAGAGAAACCATTATCGACTTGGGCCCGCTCTGGATATCATATTAGAAAAGGGCCACTCGCCTCTTAAAAGGCGCTTTATAAGGGGGAGGGTTATCCACACTTATATAGAGAAGCTAGGATCATCAGCCGATGTGGGATAATAATTTGGAGAATTTAACAGTACACACTGGGATTTCAATCTCTCTCAAATTCCACAGCTCTTTGATGCACCAGAATTGAAGCTTGGGTAACGGCTTCCAGATGGTTCGGAGTGATATTTTTTCACCGGTGTATGCATTACTCAGTTTGAGGCGCTCAAGGGAGCGCAGCTCCCCTAGCAATGGCATTGGGTCTACATCAAGGCAAGTATTCACCAAAGTCAAGTTCTTAATAAATGAAGGGAATTTATTGGCACTGGGTAGCCTAGATAAGAGCCCATCTATTCTGAGTATGTAGACTGTATATACATCACGAATCTCGTCCAAACACGACATGCTTCTAAAACGAAACCCTCTCAAGATAAGGTGCCTAAGGGACTTTATGATAGCTAGTGATGCAAAGAGCTTGCCTACATCAAAGTTTTCATCAACATCCTCAATGCCCAATTTCTCCGGTGTCATCGTCTCCAAGCCTGAGATCTCACATGTCCAATCATAAATCGAGAAGTAGGTTAGGGTAATAAGATTATGTAGCGCATCTAATTCCAAAGGTGTCCGATAAATATAATATCCGACACCTCCACCATAAAGTTCAGAGCAATATCGAGAACCTCAACTCTTTCCAAGCTCCTCAGCGAGGGTTCGGAGAGGGTCTACTATTTCCATTGCTACTTAAGATCTCAAAACCCATTTCTTCCTTTGCTTTTTTTATGGATAGCATGTGTAGTAGAGAATTAATGAGATCCCTTTTCACCTCATCGATTCCTGGGTATGTTTAATCCCTTTTAGTCATTTCTTTTTTTAATATTCCCTCCGTCCACGAAAAATATGGCATTTTATGAATGACACGGGTTTTAATGCAGAATTGGTAAAGTAAGAGAGAAGGGAAAAAAGTAAGAGAGGAGGGTTTATGGTCTAGGGTTTAGGGCAGTGTTAGTGGAATGTGAGGTCCATATTATTAGTAAGAGAGAAGAGAAAAAAAGGAAGAGAAGTTGTTGAAAACTTTCTTTTTTTTAATGTGCCCTATTTTTCGTGAACAACCAAAAATGACAAATGTGCCCTATTTTTCGTGGACGGAGGGAGTATAAAATAAAATGTCCAATCACTTTTATTTTATTCCATCATCTACTTTATTCTCCCTTTATCTTTCCTACTTTATTCCTTTATCCTACTTTTCAACCCAATTTCTTAATCTTCGTGCCATAGATCACTTCCGTTTGGAGTTTAAAATTGGACCAATTCATTATTGTACGGCACCAAAGACAAAAGCTACTAGGAGAATTTTGATGGGTAAAATATATAGAAAAGATATACAATCTATTTATCTTTTCAAAAAGGTTCCAAAAAATAACAAATTTCCAAAGGGATGTGGAGTATATAGTAAAGGTAAATCATTTAAAAAAAAAAAATATATATATATATAAGATGCATTCCAAGACTTATAATATATTCCATCCGTCCCATAAAAATATGTGCACTTTTCATTTTCATCCGTTCCACAAAATATGAGCATTTCATTTTTTATAAAATTATATCAATTTAATAATGGAGGTCCCATTATCCACTAACACTATTTTACCTATTATTCTCC
Source organism: Salvia hispanica (assembly GCF_023119035.1). Lineage (NCBI taxonomy): Eukaryota > Viridiplantae > Streptophyta > Magnoliopsida > Lamiales > Lamiaceae > Salvia > Salvia hispanica. The sequence continues at coordinate 46,201,451 of NC_062970.1, read as the reverse complement.
TTCTCTCTCTTACATTACCCTATCTTTTCTCTTATTCTCTCTTACTTTACCAATTTTATTTTAATTCTTGTGCCATACCCATTATCTATATTTTTATGGGACAGATGATGTAATATCTTCTCAAATATACCTTATAGAATGATTTTTATACAAAAAAAAAAGACTAATATTGTAATCATACGACATTACCTTTCCCAAGGACATGCTTTAAGTGCAGGACCGAAAAAAAGATTTGTATTAAAGTAAAAGACCAATTTTGAGCATTAGTCAATACTCAATATATATAAATGGTAGCCATTGACAGTTTTTTTGTCTGTTTCGGATGATTATAAATTGGCTGCGGAACGCCAAATGGTAGGAATATTACACCAAAAAATGAAATTGTAACTTCAAATTATGGACTAATATCTACTTCCACTATTTTGGAGATTATGTCTAAATTCCTGATCTTTCTTGCAATGTCTTTGGTTGTCACCATTTTAAACTTCTTCAAATACTTCATTGACTCACACTCTTCGGGGAGGTTCTCCACATGTGGACAGTTCATGATTTCTAGTTGTCCAAGACCTGACATTGCACCTTCTCCGACTTGAATTTTACTAAGATTCCACAACTCATTGATGCGAAGGACTTGAAGCTCTGGAAACCCGTTGGGCTGAATGATCATCTCTCGACCAATATATGCATTCTGCAGTTTGAGGCGGCATAGGCAGGACAACTTCTCCAGTATTGGCATAGGGTCTTCATCAAGACAAGTATTCACCAAAGTCAAGTATTTAATATGGCGTAAATTATCGGCACTTGGTAGCCTAGATAAGAGCCCGTCCAGTTTGAGTTCACTGAGCCAACACAGAACACCAATCCCCTCCAAACACGGCATGCTTCTGAGACGAAACCCTCTCAAGATAAGGTGACGAAGCCCGTTAAACTGAGTTAGTGACGCAAAGAGCCTGCTTACATCCGAGTTTTCATCAACTTCTTTAATACCCAATTTAATGAATTGAGTCATCTTCTTCAAACCCGAGACCTCATATTTCCAATCATGAATAGAGATGTAGGTCAGAGTTTCAAGATTCTCTAGTGCGTCTATTTCCAAAGGCTTCGGGCAAATCACATCAGACATGTAGAGATGATGAAGGCTACTCATTTCCTTGATAATATCCGGTACCTCCACCATAAAGTTCAGAGCTATATCGAGAACCTCAAGCTTTTTCAAGCCGCCCAACGATGGTGGGATCTTTTGTATGTAGTTGTTTCTCAATCCCATATACCTTAACCCAATCAATGTGCCGATAAAATCTGATAAAATTTTCACACCAAAATCGTCCATGTCGAGTATTTTGAGTTGTTCAAAACTCTCCCAATAAGATGGGCTAACATCATTCAAGTAGCGACCACCTCCATGTAAGATGAGAGAAACAAGATGTTTGTCTTGATTATGAGAGTGGTTAAGCTTTTCTCTGCCACATTGGAGAACTCGATGACAAGGATTCTGTGAGGGTCGATTATTCCCATTAAAGCTTAGGATCTCAAGGCCCATTTCCTCCTCTGCCTTCATGATGGATAACATGTGTAGCAGAGGATGAATTCGGCACCTTTTCACCTCATATTTTGGTGGGTATGGGTGCACGACTTCAATAATGGATTGTCTATATAAACCATATGCAAAACTCTGTGTGTTTAATCCACTTGCTGCCCAAATCTGTTCCAACTTTTCTTGCCTCATTATTACATTTTCCTTAAAAAGTGACATGTGCAAGAAATATGGCTTCATTTCTTCATCCAATTCCTGATACATCGGTTCCAAAAACTTCAATATTTCTCCGAAATCAATTGAATCAAAAAGCTCTTCCCATTCCCTCCCTAAAAGTCTTTGTTTTGCTTTCTGCCGTGCAACATCTATTATAGCTATTGGCAAACCCCAACATTTTTTCAACATCTCTCTGCCCTTCCTCTCCAACTCCTTTGAGAATTTGTTCTCAGAACTTGTAAATTTATCAATTTTATTTATAAACAATTGCCAGCTCTGATCAGAATCCAAAGATTTCATCTCATGAGTATAAAAGAATTCTTCATTAATCAGATAGCGACTGGTGAACAACAATCTACATCCATGACCTGAATATTTACCTTGTTAAGAACTTAATGCAGAAAGTAAAACTCAGAAGGCTACATACTGAACTGTGAAATTTGGATTATTAGACAATTTGATAGGGTCAGTCAATTTTTAGGCCGTCCACGATTGTTAAAGTTTAGATCCCTTCCTTAAGTACACATTTTATCCAAACTAGATACCATGCTCTACCAGCCAAGATTAGGTTTAGTGATGAATGAAAACGACAATTTCACAACCAAACATATTAATTCTAAGATATGAAATAAAGACTATCATACCTCGTGGGAGTGTTCTGAAGAAGAAAGTCTCGAAGAACCTCACTCCTTGTGGCAGGTTGTCGACAACTATGAAATATGGTATCATTCCTTTTATATGTTGGTGAAGCATATGTATAAGACTATGATTGTCCATTTCCTCCAACAACAAGGAATCTCCATCAGATTCCACCAACTGCTGTAGCAGTCCCACATACACCTCCCTCATACTTGAGCCTTTGAAAAGGCTAATCCATGCACGATGTTTGAATTTTTCAATGATGGCCGGATGGTCGTATACTTGTCTAGCCAGAGTTGTCTTTCCTGAACCAATCATGCCTTTGATACACGAAGTTAAACGTTCCGAGTTTTCTCTAAGAATCACTCTACTAACAAGTCGTTGCACGTCTTTCTCCAAGCCCACCACAATACCTTTGTCTCCAACGCTTTGTTCTTTGCTCGGCTCCTCACCAACTTCTAACTCCATCATGCGCTTTTTTATCTCCCTGAACTGATCTCGGGGCCCATTTCCTGGCACCCCATCATAAACGTAGTACAAGAACTCATAAATGCTACTTACGATGCTTGCTGCCAACCCGGCAAAGTCAGCTAGCAAATTATTTAGCTTGCTCCTTTCTCCCGGTTCCTTGTCTCTCAAGAACTCCATCATCATCTTCAACTCATCTATTACCTCTTCCATGATATTCTTATGTTCGGGCATCTCCACCACCAAACTCTCCAATTTCTGTATCACCCCTAAAATGATTGCCTCCGACATGTTTCTGGTAAAACATACAAATATTGTAAGATTTTGCATCCATGTAAATAAGAGTAAAGGTCAATCTTGGTTCTAAACATATGACCAAAATGCGAATTTGGTCCAAAACATTCACTTTTTTGAAAAACAGGTCCATAACAAAAATGAAATCCATGTCGCAGTGGTCCTTTTTTGACGGTTCCGTCAAAAAACTAATGGTCATGCCACTGTGCAACTAGCGTTGACCGTTAATTTTTTGACGAAACCGTAAAAAAAACAGGAGTACTTCAGTCACATTTCAATTATTTTCAATTATTATGGACCTATTCTTCAAAAAGTAAATATTTTGGACTAAATTTGTATTTTGGTCTTACTAGTGTAGTAAAGTGGATTGATTATTTTGAGCTTGTTTGAATATGTCAATCTATCATATCATATCAGTCAAAGTAAACTGTGTCTCGTAAAAAAAAAATAGTCCTTCCTATACTAGAGTTGATGCCGTGAAATATCCAAAATGAATTGTGAAAACTAAAGGTTGTCTACTAACATAAATTGACCACATTTACTTGAGCAATTTTATCTTATTTCCTGAACGTTGGCTAAAATTAAGTTAGGATTGTACATTTTCAGATTTTAGCTATAATATCTTCTCAAATACCTCTCTGGAGAATGATTTTTCACATAAAAAGATAAATATGGTAGTACTTTATCTCTCTATTTATCCCTCCCCTTGAAGATGCTCTTAGAGCATGCACAGCGGTGCTCGTTGGAACGAGCACCGCCGTGCCGCTGGCGCGGCGCAAGCCCTGCTCGCAACTGTGCTCTTGCCAGCGGCACGGCCCTGCTCGATGCATCGAGGACCGCCGTGCCGCTGAGCAGGCTGATGTGGCACTCCATGATTGGCCAACGGCATAGCCCTTGGCATTTTCCTTTTTTCTAAAAAAAAATTGAAAATAATAGCAAAAATAAAAAAATATTTTCGGATTCCCAAAAATATGGCCGTATTATACCGTTCTTTTTGAAAATTTTTAAAAAAATTTAATCTCAAAATCATCTATAAATATACACATTCATCATCCATTTTAACATCAAATTATCACTCAATTCATCACCTACGTCTTCCTTCTCACTCAAACATTCTCTAAATTCAAAAATGGATATGAACGATATCATTGCGAAAGCGGAACGTGAATAACAAGAATACTATCAACAATATTATGCCGCCTATGAAGCCTATCTCGCCGTTGCGCGAGAGGATCGAAACAAGACACATAATGCGCGAGACCAAAATCCACATTGAGCTACAAGAAGACCTAACCCAACACATTTGGGGGCAATTCGGCCACGAGTAGTGGATTTTTTTAATTTTGTGAATTTAATTATCTAATTTTTAATTTTTACGATTTTAATTATGTAATTTTTATTTTTTTAGTAATTTGTAATATTATTTCGGATATTTTTAATGCGTTTTAATATTGTGAAAATATTTTTATTTAAATTGAATAATAAAATAGTGGGACCCTTGAGCATGCTCTTGCGGAAGAGCATGGATGTAAGTGTTGTGCTCTTGCGGAAGAGCAGAGATTAAAAAATGAATAAATATGGGTCCGGACCCACAACCATGCTCTTGGGGAAGAGCATGAATGTGGATGCTCTTAGTGGAGAGTGAGCTCTTAGTGCAGTGTAATGACGTCCCTTGAAGTAAGTTGTAAATAAATTATGTGCAGAGATAATGTGTTATTTAACTATTCAAAAATTAGAAAGTTTATACTTTTTATAGACAGACTAATAAAAAATAATTTATAATTTTAAGAAAAGAAAAAAGTAATATTTTTGTATGATATATAGATTTATATAAAATATAGTTCAATCCAATAGCTGATTATGTGGCCAACAAACCATGAACCGATAGCTTTATCGGTTCCCTCGTCATTTCTATTTTTAAACATTGGTTATAGTAGTTTTGAATCGGAGAGAAGAGAACTCTTATTTTATACCTGATGCATTCATAACCAATTGTTTTCTTTTTTTTCAGACCATCCAAAAAAATTAGTTTTCTTACATTCTTGATTAATTTTTCCAATTCATAAGATGAGCCCTGTTTTTCATAAAAAATAAATAATCAATATTTTTTATTCATTACGATGAAATTGAGAAACACAAAAATGAAATTCAGATTCACTAGATTCACAGGGTCCACGAATGCATTTAGATCCGGATCCATATTAATAATATTATCTAAACACAAAATCATAACAATCAAATTAGATCAATATTAACACAATCAGCGTCAAATCATGACATCCACTTCCACTATTTTGGAGGTTAAGCACAATACAGAAAAACCTTAAGAATATAAAGCATGTTCCCAACTCTAAAGATATTGTAATTAAGATTTCTATGCTATTGAGGTCAGTCAATCTAGTAAATTCATTTCACCCAAAGCATTATTTAGAAGCTTGAATATGACGCACAATTTTTCTGAATTAAATGATTTAAAAAATCATGTAAATATTGACAATGGTCGAAGAAAATAAAATGAAATACCTTTTTCGATTATTTCTTCTTATCTTTGCCGGTCTTGAATTGATTTTTCGATTCGCCTCTTTTCCTGATCTTCGTCGGCGCGTGTGATGTGATCGTATATCTTTCTGAGTTTTGAACAATAAATTCGTTGACTTTAATATGGCACATGATTATATGGTGTAATTAAAATAGTAGTAGTATAGATTAGCTGGCTTAGACAGTTGGGTTCAATAATATATGGGACTATATACTATGTCTTCGGTGGGTGAGAGGTGAGATCTATTTCTCAACCAAGTTCAAGTAAAATACGGCCCCAGCTTAATATGACACGTTGTCCTTTCTAGTTTGTCTCAACTAAGATAACACATTTTCTTTTTTGGAAACTTTCTCTCTCCAATTAATATACCCAACCACTTTTTCTCACTCTTATTAAAATATTCATCTTTCTTTCTCTCTCTATTTTAATATTTACACCCACTTTTTCTCTCTCAAATTAAATACTTTAACTAATAACTCATAAAATTTCGTGTCGGTCAAGAAATTTGTCATCTTAGCCGGGACGGAGGGAGTATGAGTTTTTGAGAAATGTGAAAAAAGTTGATGAAACTATTGGAAGAGTTTTGTATAGTATTCGTTTTGTTATCAAGTGCGAATAAAATTAGTTAATAAAATATGAGATTTATTTACCATTCGTAATAAGTGCGAAATGAAACTCCTGCTAACGGCCTGACGCAAACAAGTGAAATGGCAAAAGAGACAATGGGAAAAATACCGAATAAATGATATATCGCTCGTATCGTATTGTAATTTTCGATACAATACAGTATCGTATCGTAAGTTTTCGATACGATAACAATATGAATTTCTTTATATCGCGATATATCGTTTTATATCGAATATACGATACATATCGATATTTTCGATATATTGTTTTATATCGAATATACGATATATATGGTATATATAGAAACATATTGAAATTCAATACATATTGAAGTTTAAAATTATAAATATATATTAATCCAATGAATTCATTCATATATTTAGAAAATATATATATGAAACCCTAATAAGAACACTATTTATTTTATTGTGTTGAAGTTTTATTAATTTTTGTGTTATTTTTCAGTTTTGAAATTATATTTTTCGATATTCATGTATTTGATACGATACCGATATTTCGATATATCGAAATATCGATACGATAACGATATTGATATTATCTATATCGAAAGTTCGATTTATCGAAATTCGATATATCGAAACTTTCGATACGATAACGATATGAAATTCTTTCATATCGATATTTTCGATACGAAACACGATACAACGTTTTCGATACGATATATCGTATCGACCCACCCCTATCTATAGCGGACGAAGGTTGTACAATTTGAGTAATTTTATCTTTGACTTAAATACTCCCCCGCCGTTCACCGATACAAGGGAACATTTGACTGAACACGACATTAATAATTATAGTAGAAAATGAGCCGAATATGTTAGTAGAATCCTACTTTTATATACTCACTCATCCCATTAAATATGAAATACTACCTCCGTCTCACAATAAGTGTCACATATTACTATTTCACTCCGTCCCACAATAAGAGTCACATTTCACTTTTACCATAAATGATAAGTAGACCTCACATTTCACCAACCAATCTACTCACATTTTATTACTACTTCCATCCCCAAATTTTGACACAGTTTACCATTTCGGTCCGTCCTGAAAACTTGACACACTTCACTTTTATCATTTTTGGTAGTGGATCTCATATTCCACTAACTCATTCTTACTCACATTTTATTATAAAACTAATACTTTAAAAGTAGGACCCACATCCCACCAACTTTTTCAACTCACTTTCCATTACATTTCTTAAAACCCGTGCCGGGTTAAAGTGTGCCAAAATTTGGGGGACGGAGGTAGTATAAAACTAATATATATATAAATGAGACCCATAATCCGCTAACTTATTCAACCAACTTTTCTTTACATTTCATAACACATGTGCACACACAAAATGTGACACTTAATGTGGGACCGAGGTTTGTTGAACGAGATTTTATGTAGTGTTGTTTTCTTAATTAACAAGAAGAGAATAAAATAAAAGAGAATAAAGTAGGGATAGTGATGTTTACATTTAAGGAAATGTTTAATTTTTAATGGGATAATCTGAAAAGGAAAATGTTTCATTTTTATTCATATAGAAAGAGTATTAGTTTTAATAGGCACTAGGTAGCCTAGAGAGGAGCCCTTCTAGTCTGACTATGACGAGTTCTTGCATAACACTGATCTCGTCCAAACATGGCATGCTTCTGAAACGAAACCCTCTCAAGATAAGGGTATCTAGGTGCTTTAAGTAAGCCAGCAATGCAAAGAGCTTGCCTACATTGGAGTTTTCATCAACTTCCTCTATACTGATAAACTCGTAGTTTAGCAAGTGTTTTGGATGTTTGAAAGTACATAATTGAGTATTTTGTAGCACATTACTTGAGTTTTCATCTATGATCCCCTACTTTAGTGTTTTGATATGTTTGTCGAGTTTTTGTAGTCAAAACAGGTGGAAACGGACGAAATGGCAGCCAAACGATCAAGCCGGGCGTTTTACTGAACAAGCCGGGAGTTCTACTGAAGGAAGCCGGGCGTTTTGCCTCTCAGACCGGGCGTATTCACTGTCCCCGGGCATTTTTCCTTCGGAAATCGCCCGGGCCGAGCATTTTGTGCAACGTCACGTTTTAAGAAGAACGTGAATGCTGATCTGTTCTAATTTTCGCCCCGGGTATAAATAGGACCTAGGGTTCGACCTCAGCATACTTTCCACACACCCCAGAAGCAGTTTCCGCATTTGAGAGCAGGTTGAAGCGACAAAGAATCCGATTCATCAACAAGTTTGAAGAAGAAGACGATTTGTCTATTCAATTCACCCTTGGGAGTATCTTTATTAGTTTTCCTATGTTCAATTCACTTTCTATGGATTTCTCTTCTGAATTTGCATTGAATATGAGTTGCTAAATCTTTTGTAGAGTTTTGGTGAAGACTACAATGAATGCTTTTGATTAATTCAAGGACTTTTTGATTACATTTGCTCTTGTGATTTCTTTGTTTCATTCTTGCGCTTTTTCAATTCAATTACTTAGCTACCAATTGGGTTTGTTGACCTAGTTTTGAGTAATCGAGAGATACCTAATTAGGATTGATAAAAGAATGGACAACACCTAGCTAATTTGCATTCGAGAGAAGGAACTCTAGAGTGAGGGCTTGAGCCTTTTGTTTTAAGGAGTTAATTGTGACGTATTAGAAGGAGACTTTAATATTAATGATTAATCAATTGGTTAAGTGCACTCGAGAGAGGGCTTAGTTTAGACTAGCGGCTTTCCTAGTAATCCTAGAGACTTCAAATGGGTAATCGAAGTTGTTGAATTGACCATATCGTGTCCGTTGTAGTTGGATCCAAAGATCTACCTTGTTCTCTTATTTGAAACTCGTCTTTCGCTGCGTGCTTTTATCTTGTTTATGTTTAATTGTTTTCAAAATCAAAACCAACCTTTCTGGATTGTCTAGATAGTAGTCAAAATCGGTTCGTGGTACTTGAGTTGCACAATTTGTCTCTGTGGATACGATACTCTTGACTTGCCTATACTACGATAGCCCCGTACACTTGTGGGTAATTCTCGTGTTTAAAAATAATTCGAGTCATATACCCAATTTCATCAAAGTATTTTTCTTTTTCTTTTTCCTTTGTCATAAATGTCGTGGTCTCTTTTTCCAGAGACGGTCACCTTCACCAGTTCAAGAACCACCGTCACCTACTTTGTCACCAGTTCACTCGCCTGTTCAGTTTGAGCCACATCCTCCTTTTCTGATGGATGGAGGAAACGGGGAGAGCAATGAGAATAACAATCCACCACCTCCTCTAACGAATGCTCAACTTCAAGAGCAACTCGTAGCATTGCAGAGGCGGTTAGATCAAGGGCAGAATGGAATATCAGTGAATATGTTTGCCTATAATGGGGTGTCAAATCCAGCAATCGTTAGCAACAACGTGGATGCTAACAACTTTGAGCTCAGGAGGGGGCTCCTTCAGATGGTAGAGAACAATATTTTTAGAGGCCGATCCACGGAGGATCCTAACAAACATATCACCAAGTTCATCCAGATCTGCAACACGACGAAAATCAATGGAGTCTCAGATGAACAGGTCAGATTAAGGGCGTTTCCTTTCTCTCTAGAGGATGATGCCAGGGATTGGCTGGACAGTCTGGAGCCCAACTCCATCCGTACGTGGGATGCATTGGTGGCCAAATTCTTAGCAAAATACTATCCTCCGAGTGAAGCTTTGAATAGACAATCAACAATTCTAGCATTTGAGATGACTCCTCAAGAGAGTATCCGAGGAGCTTGGGAAAGGTTCAAGAGCCTTCTGAAGCGGTGTCCTAATCATGGTTTGAATCCAACCCATCTAGTACTCACATTCTACAAGGGGTGTTTGCCTGATGCAAAGAGCGAGCTTAACTGGAGCGCTGGGGGATCACTAATAAAGATCGGTGAGGCGGCAGCAATGGAGGTGATCGAGAGAGTTGCCTCGAATGATGGAACTTGGACTAATGAGAGGATCAAGGTGTACAGAATAGGTTCTGCCTCAAAAGTCAGTCCCTACAGCAGCTTGGCGAATCAATTGGAACTCATCCATGGGAATGGATCTTATGGGAGTGGGATCATCGGTGCAAGATAACCTAGAAGGTGTAGAAGATGTCAACTACATACACCAAGGGGGAAACAAATACTATAACAACTCCCGCCCCAATCAAGGGGGTGGAGGTTTCAACCACTTTGGGAATAAGCCACATCCCAACCTCTCCTATGGGAACCCCAACAATGCCTTGCAGCCACCTCCGGGGTTTATAGTGTCTCAAGGAATGATCAATGAGCCGCAGAAGAGGAGTTCAGAGGACATACTAAATGCCTTCATGACACAGTCGCAGAAGAATATGGAGCATTCAAACAAGAGGCTCGAGAAGGTAGAGAATGATGTGCACAGCATGGCGACACATATGAAGAACTTAGAGGTGTAGATGAGTCAGATCGCTCAGTCTGTGAGCGGCCAGCATAAGCCAGGGCAATTCCCAGGGCAGCCAACTATAAATCCCAAGGATTGCAAGACGATTCACTTGAGGAGTGGGACGATTTATGAGGGTCCTTCTATGCCAGAGACCCCACCAAAGTTTAGAGCTGAGCCAGAGAAAGAAGCAGAGGCCGAGGTAGAAATAGAGGAACTTCAACCTGGGGTGAACACACTAGTCAAGCCAGCAGAGGTCAGAGTGCCATTCCCCCAGGTGCTCCACAAGAAGAAGAAGAATGACCAGTTCGCCAAATTTTGGGAGATTTTTAAGAAGGTGCAGATTAACATCCCGCTGATTGAGGCACTGCAGCAAATGCCCGGATATGTTAAGTTTCTCAAGGAAGCTGTCGCCAAAAAGAAGAAGTGGGAGCATCATGAGACCGTCAACTTGACGGAAAACTGTAGTGCGATCTTGCAAAGGAAGCTTCCGGCCAAGATGGAGGATCTGGGAAGCTTTACTATTGAGTGCACTATCGGAGACTACTTTGTGGAGAATGCCTTATGCGACCTTGGGGCAAGCATTAACCTCATGCCTTTGTCTTTCTATAACAAGATGAAGATTGGCCAGATGAAGCCCACATCCATCACGTTGCAGATGGCTGACAGATCAGTGTCCCGTCCAGTAGGTGTTGTGGAGGACATATTGGTGAGAGTGAATGTGTTCGTCTTCCCAGCTGAACCCAACCATTTCCTTCTTTGCTTGCCTCAGCTTCCTGGGAAACGGGAGTATCGTTAAGTACACTTAGGGATGTCAATTGGGCTAACCCGCTCGGGTTCGGGCCAATCCACTCGGATTGTTGGACTATTTGGGTGCGGGTTATTCGGGCTGTGAATTTTTCGGGTTATAAATTTTCGGCTCTAACCCTAAATCTTAGGGTTTCGAGCTAACCCACGGGCTATTCGGGTCAATAGTGATCTTATATGTTACTTTCTATACAATCCAATATTCTAACTTATTAAAAGACAGATTATCGCAAATAATAAAGTATTATCAAAGTGATTAAGAGAAAGAAAATAATAGCAATTGAAACTTGAAATCTGACTACAATTAAATGGAAACCATGAATTTCATATAACCCTAACTTTCAATTTGAGAGAGAAGACATAATTACCATATATACTTTATATCAATGTTGTATTTAATATTGATATTACCAAATATACTTCATAATCCAAAATTTTAATTATATTTTTATATTAAATGCTCAACCCGTGGGCTAACCCGCAACCCACCCGGGCCACCCCGCATAACCCGCTGACCCAAACGGGTTAGCCTTTGTAGCCCGCTTTTGAATATGGGTTGTGATTTTCCGGCCCTAACCCTATGATTTTTTCGAATTATTCGGATCGACCCGTGAATTTCGGGCTAGATTGACATCCCTAAGTACACTACACGATACAAATACAACATTCTTAAAACCACTCACAAATGATATTAAGAATTCACCTATTTCTCTTCTATCTCTTTCCTCGATTAGAAGTATAAACATATTACTCCATGTGAATCTTGGAATTTTGATATAGTCATTCTATCTTTATTAATTGAATAAGACAATTAATACTAAGATGATTCCATTTTATACTTGTAACAACGAAGTGTTAATTAATTTATGCCACTAACTCTACCACTAATCCACCAACTAAAACTAAATAATCAACTCTTACTCACTCATTATGAAACTAAATAATTCAAGTTTATATTTAAATAATAATATCTATTTTAAAAGGACATTTTCTTAAATATCCCCAAAACTCCCCTTATTTCCCTAAATATTCCAAAACTCTTCTTTTATATATCGTATAGACGTGGATGCTAAACCAAATACTACGCTCTTCTTTTATATATCGTATAGACGTGGATGCTAAACCAAATACTACGTATTAATTTATTATGATGGCTGCTTCTGCTTGTCTCCCTTTTCACATGTTTTTTCAAGAGGAATCTATTTATGAACTTGATGCTAGCCATATCCATTAAGTGTTGATTATAATTGATTTGTGTATCATACAATGAATTTGATTTTTTTAATTCAATTATGAGTTTTTGGTGAATTAATATCGTTTGAAAATTGAGTTGGCTAACTGATGCTATTGCTTTAGTAGCTCTTTCACAATTTTGAAATAGCCAATTAGTGCAGTTTCAGAATTATAGTTGGGGTATATATCATACTTTTATTTAAATTTAAGCATAAAATATAAAATAGAAACATGATAGACTAGTGATCAAATTTTGTTAAAAAAAAGATTTTATAAGAGTAGAGATAAATTAACATAATTGCATATACTTGGACAATTTTGTTATTTTTCATAATTTCTGACATGAAGGCATTTTACTTAAGAAATGATCACTCATTCCTTTATATTAAAATTACACATTTCATAAATAAAATTTAAAATATTCATCTAGTGAATTGATAAATTGCCAGCATTCGAATAAGAAAAACAACGACTTGATCTAATTTAAATGCAGGTGAAAAAAAGGTAAAAAGATAGAAGAAAGTACAAATAAATTCATAAATCGAGATGTAGGTTAGGGTATTAAGATTCTTTAGGGCATCTACTCTCAAAGGCATCTGATAAATCACATCAGACATGTAGAGATGACGAAGGCTATCCATTTTGCATATAATATCTGACACCTCCATAGCAAAGTTTTGAGCTAAATCGAGAACCTCAAGCTTTGTCAAGCCCCCCAACGATGGTGGGATCTTTTGTATGTAGTTGTTTCTCAATCCCAAATACCTTAACTCAATCAATGTGCCAATAGATTCTGATAAAGTCTTCACCCCAAAATCTTCCATATCGAGCATCTTGTCCACTTGCAGTCCAAATCTGTTCCAACTTTTCTTCTCTCATTATTGCATTTTCCTTGAAAAAGGACATATGCAAGAAACATGCCTTGAGAGTCTTCATCCAATTCATCATACATCGGTTCCAATTTCTTTAATGATTCACTCAAATCAATTGAATCAAAAAGTTCTTCCCATTCAATCCCCGAAAGTCTTTGTTTTGCTTTCTGCCTTGCAACATCTATTATTGCCATCGGCAAACCCCAACATTTTTTCAACATCTCTTTGCCCTTCCTCTCCAAATCCTTTGAGAATTTGTTCTTTTCACTTGTAAATTTATCAATTGTTTTCAAAAACAATTGCCAGCTCTTATCAGAATCCAAAGCTTTCATCTCATGAGTATAATCTTTTACTTTATCATTTATGGTCCCACCACCCACTACACAATTTCAACTACTTTTTCTCTATTTCTCTTACTTTACCAATTATACATTAAAATCTGTGCCAACTCTAAATGGCCTATTTCTATGGGAAGGAGGGAGTACATATATGGATGTCTTTGTGTTGAATGTCACCTTGTTGACAAGTTAGCAAATTAAGCTATTTAGCAGCCTAATAGGACCTCATTCGAAAGACAATATCTATCAAAGACGAACATACCTTTGTTCGGAAGGCCATGGAAGATGGAATCCATGCGCATTTCTTGCAGCACGTTGTCGAGAACTATGAAATATGTCATTGCTTCCAAGTTCTGATGAAGCAAGCGTTGAAGACTCCGGTTGTCCATTTCCTCCCGCAACAACGAATCTCCATCAAGTCCCACCAATTGCTGTATAAGTTCCACAAGCACCTCATGTAGACTCATGTTATTCGAAATGGTTACCCACGCCCGATGCTTGAATTTTTCAACGACGGCCACATGGTTGTATACTTGTCTGGCAAGAGTTGTCTTACCAACACCAGTCATGCCTTTAACACACGAAGTAACAAGGCCCGAGTCGTCTTTAAGAATTACTTTACCAATAAGCTTCTGCAAATCTTTCTCCAAGCCCACCACGACACCTTCGCCTCCAACACTTTGTGGTAGTGTACTCACGCCCTCACCGGCTCCAAACTCCATCATCCGCTTTTTTGTCTTCCTCAGCCAATCTAAGACTTCGGTGATCTCATCTTCGAAAAAGTACTCATTAATATTTGTGTCCATGAAATCCGCTGAAACTTGAGCCATCTCAGCAAAGTCAGCTAGCAAATAACTTAGCCTGCTCCTCTCTCCCGGTTTCTCATCTCTGAAGAAATCCATTGTCATTCTCAACTCATGTATCACCTCTTTCAGCATCGGCTCGTCATCAGTATCAATACTCGGTGCCTCAGCCAGAAAAGTGTCCAGTTTCTGTATCGCCCCTAATTTTCTGAAGCAAATTATTTCAAAAACCTATACATAAAACAACATAATCATGTGTATTACGAAACTATTCAAAAGAAAAGAAAGAGAAAAATACCTTTTTTGCGATTATTGCTTCTTCTCTTTGCAGGCGACGGTTGAGAGTGTGAAGTCTTTCAGATCTGGAAAGGATTTTGAAGAACAAAACCGTAGACTTAAAATAAGTTTTCGTAGTTATGAATTAACAAGTACTGGTACATTTGATTCAGATTTGAGTTGTACGTTGATTTAATGGTTTGTGATTTGAGAGTTTGAGATTGAGAATTTGACGAGCTCTCCTCAAAATTAAGAACAAAATAATAATCATAATAATGTAAAACAATGTTCTTCAAATCTAATAGATCCAATAACCTTTTTTTCTATATTCTAATTAAGATTTCTAAGCTATTGAAATTAGTAAATCTTCCTAACTCATTTACCCAAGCTTTTCGTAGGAGCTTTAAATCTGAAAGCATAATTTTTTAAGCAAATGAATTCAAAAATTTACACTATAAAACAACATAATCATGTGAGTTATGAAACCATTCAAGTAAAGAAAAAGTACCTTTTTTTTTGGCGATTGTTGCTTCTTCTCTTTGCCGGTGGCTGTTGAGACGTGAGAGAGTGGTATATTTCAGAGTTAGAAGGGAATTTGAAGAACAAATTCATACACTTATTTAAGATTAATGACTGCAGAGATTAATTAATAAATTTAAATTTATTAGATTAATTAATAACTAGTACTAGGAGTACTATTTAAAAAATAATTTTAGCTAGAAAATAATTAGAATGAATATACATAAAAAATATAATTTGGATGATTGTACCTAATAAAATTTGGCTGGTTGCCAAACCATGCATAAAGATTTTATTATTTTAAATTAAATTTTAATCTATTGTTTCCCATTAGAAGCAATGTCCGCATTAATAAATCATTTTACGCATTTCAATAACGTAATTTAATATAAAAAAAGTCAAATTTAATTATTAACGTGGCTACTAGTATTAATTATAATGATATCTGCATCTACTGGTCTCCATTTTCACATGGCTTGGTACGAGGAAGTACATCTAACTTTAATGAATACGAACAGACTCAACCACTAATTTATAAATTACAATTGATTTGAATTTTGTATGATTATTAATTAATGCTCTTTCGCAATTTAATTTGTATACCATATTTCTATTTAAATTCAAGTATTAAATACATTCATTAGAGAGACATGAGTTGCCTAAAATAGAAAGTTTTTCTTTTGAAAAAATAGATCAAAAAGGCAAGAATTTCTATTTTTAGGAAACGATGTAATATAAAAATATGAAGAAAAACCTAGTCGAATTTTGACTAAATGTGACGAAAAACTTAGTCCAATTTTTAAATTAACATAATTGCATATACTTGAACAATTTTGTTACGTTCCATTATTTCTAAGAATGAAAGGATTTGTGCATATTTAACTAATTCGCAATTTACTAATAATGGAAGAGATAACGATTATTCATTCCATAATATAAAAAACATATTTAACAAAAAAATTTAAAAATCCACCTAATGATTTATGTAAATTTTATCATTAAAAATAGAATCAATTAAAAATTTTAATCCAATACTATTTATTTAAAATAAAGAATGCATACTTATTTAAAGAATGTACAATACTATTTATTTTGTTCTTTGCTTCTATATTTAAATCTAGTTTTGATTCGTGTATTGGACGAGGAATAAACTTCTTTGTTTCTATATTTAAATCTAGTTTTGATTCGTGTATTGGACGAGGAATAAGCTTAACGATCTTGAGGTTCTCGAGAAGCAAAATGTAGACGAGGCGCCTGCTATTGGAAGTTTAAGCACGCTGTACAGATGCATAGTAAATCTTGACACCAGCCACTTCTAGACAGAGGTTGCCAAGCAAAAGCTCCTTGCTCCAGCAAGTTGCTACGAAACTGAGGCTCACGTCTATAATGTTGTTCCTTCAAGTCCCAATTCTGTCAATAGATATGACGGGGTCTTCATTGATTGAGAGTATAGTTACTTTCAATGATGACATGAAGGTGATGCCTAATGTGATGGGCTCATTTATGGAAACTCTCAAGGTTCTCGACATTGATGAGACCGATATTGATGGTGCTGAGACGATGGATGTGGCTTTTGGATCGAAAGACGTGATACTCTTCTGTTTTTTCTCTAATAGTACTTTGAAAATGTTACCTAACAAAGGTGTTGTTTGTGGTTTGTTTTTTATCAGACGTGGACTTGCATCTACTTACAAGTTCATATTTGCTCAAGCAGATAATGATTTCATCAATTTCCTTTTTGGCATTCTCATGCTTTGAGGGGATGGCAGCGAAAACTCAAATAAATAAATTTCTCAACTTATGCAAAATGATACAACTCACCTCTATTTATCGGCATTCGTTTCTTATTCTAGAATTCTCTCCTCTATTATTAATATTCAATATATCTAATTTTCTCTATAAAAATCTTTTAATAGATAATATCTAACTTGTAGAGAATTCTTTATCTAGATAATTCTACTAAAATTATCTCTATATTCTAATATTTAATTCTAAAGAATTCTATATCATCATATGTAGATATTTACGAAGATGAGTGGTCAATTGCTAACTCACTCTCTAGTTCCTAACTATAACTAATTTAAGATCATAGAACTTTAGAAATCTAGGATTTTGTTTTTATTAATTAAATCGAAAAAGATAAAAAAACTACAAATTAGGATTTCGGATGAAAATGTCAATATAGTGTTTTGAAAATATTAACACAATGCTTTGAGAATGTTAACACGCTTTAATAATGACATTCTCCATGTATTATATTGACATATTTTATACTCCATATTATGTTGACATTGGTTGATGTACGAAAAATTTGAAAATTTTCAAAAAAATTTCAAATTTTGACATTGGTACATATGTAAGTGAGATCTCGTTATAATCCTTATGAAATTATCTTTAATTTGATATGTGTTGTGCGAAAAAACAACTAAATCGAGAAAGTTATATGCATTTTAAAGTTATGTGATATTTTTCAAAAGTTAGTTACAACTAATTTTCCGTAAATTGACCTTAATATCATTATTGACGTTTTTTGTTGATCGTATTGACATTCCAGGGCTGATAATCTAGACTCTTTATTTGAATATCTAAGGATTATTATTTAATTGCAGTTAGCAATTAAATAATGAGTTAGCAATATAGCACTCCCCTACGATATAATATATAAATATATAAGTGATAAATTTCAGGGCCGGAGGGAGTTTTACTTTTTGAATTGTCTTATCACAGTTTAAATATTAATAAAACAATATAATTGTTATTTTTTGGAATTTAAATTTTACATTCAAAGCGGTTAAAAAAGCCCATCAAGTGAAAAAAGAGCCTTTTACTACGCTGGCCAAGATATTAATTACCCTTGCTAACTGGCCCAAAGTAAAAAAAGGAAACATATTGTATAAGAAAATAATAAATTTGGACTTTAGTCTATGTAAAGTTTAGAATTTTTAAATAGTTATTGTTATTTTTCAAATTTTAAATTTACAATATTTATTCAAATATGTAATAATAAAAAAGACCCATCGAGTAAAAAAAGGCCTTTTACTACGCTGGCCAAGAAATTACATTTACTAACTTGTGCCGCCGCCGTTTTCACCGGAGTGGCGATAAATCGAGCTTTCCTCCACTTATAAAGGATTTAGAATTAATGGATTTGCATACACTATTTGTATTTATAGGATTCTTAATATTTGTATGTTTGTGCTTATTGCTTGCCATTTATGAGAATTAAAAGAACACATTTGGGGAAATTCGTGATATTTGTTTTGCTTGTTGTGTGTGAGTTATGATTAACAAGTTATAAATGTTTTTTACCATATTTTTTTATCATTCTGATGTAATCAACCCAAAATTTTCTCACTCTTGCAACCAATAGAATGACTGAGGATGTGAAGAGGGTGATCGAGGAGGAAAAGTGGGTGAACTTCTACATACGCGTCAAGTTTGTAACAAACAAGGAGAAATCGAAGGTACTATTCGCAGAAGCTGGCAGTGATTTTGCAGATGCTTTGTTAACCTTCCTACTTATACCATTGGGAACTATTGTAAAATTCGTAAACAAGTACTACAAAGATAAGGCTCCGGTCATTGGAAGCTTGAGCACTTTGTACAATGGTTTAGCAAATCTTGATGACATCCATTTCGTGAATAAAGATGCTAAGGCACTATTGCTTAGTCCAAAAGGTCTTGCTTCTAAACACGATTGGCCTGTTTATGATCCGGGTTTCACTGAAAGTACAGCTTCCTTTGTCGTCAGTGATGATCTGAGGGTGATGGGTAGCGTGGAAAGCTCTGTCATGTCTACTCTCACCAGTCTCGGGATCGGTTTGATAGACATGGACGGGGCCGAGACAAGGGATGTGACTTTCGGATTCAGAAAGGTTAAATCTAAATTACTGTTTCTGGTTTAAAAAATTCAATCTTTTCGAAAATAAACACCTTTTTGAATCATATTTACTCTTTGCATTGATCAGATCCTGAAGTTACTGGTGTTATCGTTGGTGTATCGGAATCCATTGACTGCCTTCATGTTCGGTGGCCATGCCTATGGGGTTGCTACTAGCCGAGCAGAGCAGGGGAACATCCCGAATCGGATTGGCAAAAGAACTCATTCTATAAACTCCAAGAAGATGATTTTGAAAGCCATGATGCAAAAATCTACGAACAAGTTGCTCTTTGTTCAGGCACAGCATGACTTTGTGAGTTTTCTTTTCGGTTTGCTCAGCATCCCTTTAGGAAAGGTAGAGTGGTATTTGCACAGCAACACGGGGTTTAGGGCCACTGATAATTTGCACAGGAGCATTCCGGATAGTTTGTTCAGAAATAGTCTTATGGATCTAGAGGACAGAAATATGCTATTCAAACCGTCCTTGTCTGATGACGATGACAGTGATGATGATAGTACTTCTTCTAGTCACCATCGTCAGACTACCTGTGGTTATACTAACGAGTATATTCCCCTCAATTTCGACCCGAGTGAGAACCAGTTTCATGTTAGAGGGTCAAGATTGTATATGGTAAGTGATGATTTAACCATTACACCGTTGAGTATAATGTCGAGTGTCTCTGTTATCAACGAGATGAAGGTCCCGTTGTCTGATGTGGAAGAAGTGGAGCTCCAAGTTGGGTTGGAAGAGGTAAGATTGGTTTTATAAGATTTAATACAAAAATGTTACGAGATCAATTAGTCGAATTTTGATTTTGTTGGTGTAGGGTTTAAGCATATTGAGAGCGGCTCTTACGTCGACCAAAGCCTTGAGTGATGGCCTTTTGAAGCCAATATTGAAGAATCAAGGAAATCAACAAAAATGAGTCAATCGTAACGCTAATTAATTCATTTTGATGTTTAGACTTATTTTGTGTCAAGTTGATATTATCCTAGGCAGATTTTACTAACGATTTGCGAGAGATTTTCCTGACAATTTGGATTACTTTTTTTAGCTTTAGCATAGTGCAGTCTTGCCTTTGATGGGAAAAACGTCCGTTTGTGACACGGAATTGGAATTGAATTGGAATTAAATAATTGATATGGAATTGAATTTTAAAAACTGAATGTGTGCAGTGTGTGTAAGTGTGTGCAGTGTGTGAATATGTGTGCAAGTGTGTGCAATGTGTGTGTGTGAATGTGTGCAGTGTTTGTGTGTGCAGTGTGTGAATGTGTGTGTAAGTGTGTGTGTGTGAATGTGTGCAGTGTGTGTGTGAATGTGTGTGTAAGTGTGTGTGTGTGTGAATGTGTGCAGTGTGTGTGTGAATTTGTGTGTGTGTGAATGTGTGCAGTGTGTGTGAATGTGTGCAGCGTGTGTGTGCAGTGTGTGTGTGAATGTGTGCAGTGTGTGAATGTGTGTGTAAGTGTGTACTGTGTGTGTATGTAAGAATGTGTGCAGTGTGTGTGTGTGTGTGAATGTGTGTTGTGTGTGCAGTGTGTGTAATTTAATACTCTTTCCGTCCCATAAAAATATGTGCACTTTCTATTTTCGTCTGTTTCACAAAAAATATATGCATTCCATTTTTGAAAAGTTACGTTAATTTAACACTACTTTAACTATCATTTTCTTCATCTCTTACTTTACCATACCTTTCTTCATCTCTCTTACTTTACTAATTCTACTTTAATTCTCGTGTCATTTCATTGGCTATATTTTTATGGGATGAAGGGAGTAGTAAATATTTTGATATGAAATTCAAATTGAAGAATTGCAAGATTTGGAATTGTAATTCAATTCCAAATCGAAAATTTTTTATGATGCAAACAACTGGATTTGAAATTGAAAGTTCCAATTACAATTCCACATCTCCAATTCCGTGTACAAATGAAGCCTAATATAATTTCTCTTATTTTATTCTGTTTCTAAATTTACTTTATCTTCAATTATTTATTTTATCATCATTCTTTATCTATTGCGGAATAAAGCGAGTAATTTAATACTTTCTTGGATTCAAAGAAAAAATATGTAATTTAAAATTAGGCTCAAAGTTTCTTTATCTATGGTAAAGTTTTATTTTATCATGTTGATGTTAATAAAATTGCAACTTCTCGGTTAGAGCATCACCAAAAGGAGAAGATATATAAAAAAGGTATATCGTCTATATACCTCCTCTAAAAGTGAAATATATCCTTTAAAAAAGAAACATATTCCAAACAAAAAAGATATATAGAAAGGTAAATGATTTTTTAAACATAAAATAATAGTACAAAATAGATTAAAAACACATAAAGTGTTATACCTTCTCAAATACCTTCTCCATTGGAGAAAGGTTTTTCATGAAAAGAAACAAATATGATAGTCATAAGATTTTACCTTTCATAATGGGAAGGTAAAGATACCTCTTCAAAATGGGAAAAAAGTATAATACCTTATCAAATACCTTTCCCCTTGGAGAAAGATTTTTTCATGAAAAAAAGATAAATATAGTAGTTATATTTGTTTACCTCTCCATTTACCTCTCCCATTGGAGGTGCCCTTATACTTTCCAAGTTCTAAGTATCCCTGTCTTTAAAAAATACGAATAGTTTTACTATTTTGAATTGTTTTCTAATATTCGACGACGTATACCTTTTCTCCTTAAACCAGGTATGTATTAATTTTCCTTTGATTATATTCATTACTTATCAGTTAATGTTAGATAAAGAAATCGCTAATGAAATTGGTATGCATACCAGCTGTTTGTGGAAAAGTTTTTTTTTTTTTCTTCTGTAAAAAGATAAACATACATGATTGAGTATTATTGTCCTTATCGTTAGGATTTATCTAATCCAGTCTCTCTCAATTGGGAGAGGAATCGAGCAAGTTGCCAAGTTATCTCTCAAAATATAGAAATTATTCAATTTTTCTTAGTCCATATTAGTAAACAATGAATTTGCCTATGCTATTTGTCTCCATCTCAGATAATAGATATATGTATCTTAATGTTCTATTGTTTGCATTTAGGAGAATTGAGAGAACATTTTTGGGGAAATTCTTGATAGTTGTTATGTTTATTGTTTGTAAATTATGAGTAAAAAGTTATAAATGTTGTCTACAATTTTTCTAATCATTCTGATATAATCAATCCAATAGAATGACTAAGAATGTGAAGAGGGAGGACGCGGAGGAAGAGTGGGAGGACAAGGAAGAACTGAAAGACGAGAGGGAGGGAACAGAGGAAGAGTGGAAGGACTTGAACATACGCGTCAAGTTTGTAACAAACAAGGAGAAAACAAGGGTACTATTTGCGGAAGCTGGCAGTGATTTTGTAGATGCTTTGTTAACTTTCTTACTGTTACCATTGGGAACTATTGTGAAATTCTTAAACGATCACTACGATAAGGCTTTGGTCATTGGTAGCTTGAGCTCGCTGTACAATGGCTTAGAAAATCTTGACAGCATCCATTTTCTGAATGAAGATGCTAAAAGCGTGCTGCTTAACCCGAAAGGTCTTGTTTCTAAATATGATTGGCCTAGATATGAATCGAGCCTCGCTGAAAGTACAGCTTCCTTCGCCATCAGTGATGATCTGAGGGTGATGGGTGGCGTGGAAGGCTCTGTCATGTCTACTCTCAACAGTCTCGGCATCGCTTTGACAGACTTGGACGGGGCTGAGATAAAGGATGTTACTTTTGATCTCGATGAGGTTAAATCCATGTTTCTGTTTTAAAAATTTAATCTTTTAGAAAATAACCACCTTTCTAATGCAATGATCAGATTCTGGAGTTACTGATATTATCTTTGGTTGCCCGGAATCCACTGAGTGGCAACCTGCTCAAGAGCTATCTGCCAATCATCCGAACAAAGCAGGGGAAATCCCTGAATCAGATTGGCAAGGAAACCCTTTCCACAAACTCCAAGAAGATGATTTTGAAAGCAATGATGCAAAAATCTACTAACAAATTGCTGTTTGCTCAGGCAAAACACGACTTTGTGAGTTTTCTTTTCGGTTTGCTCAGCATTCCTTTAGGGAGGGTAGAGTGGTATTTTCACAGCAACGCCGGAGTTAAGGCCATTGATAATTTGCACAAGAGCATTTCAGATAGTTTGTTCAAAAATAGTCTGATGGGTCTAGAGGAAAAAAATATGCTAATCAAACCGTCCTTGTCGGGCGACGACAACAATGATGATAACGAGTATATTCCCCTCAATTTCGACCCGAGTGGGAACCAGTCTCATGTTAGAGGATCAAGAATGTATATGGTAAGTGATGATTTAACCGTTGCACCGATGAGTATAACCTCTAGTGTCTCTGTTATCAACGAGCTGAAGATCCCTCTGTCTGATGTGGAAGAAGTGGAGCTCAAAGTTGGGTTGGAAGAGGTAAGATTGGTTGTCATATTTTTGTTGTTCTTTTCTAAGTTGGCGCATCATTTATTCGTTAGATACATCTGTCAAATTATCGAGCCATCTGGCTAGTTGTTTTGGGTTTAAGTGGCTTTTGGGTACATTTTCGGTCGATACATGGCTCGGCCTGTCCAAAATTCACTTTTTTCAAGTCAATATATGTGGGACCTATGAAAACTTGGTTCGGACTTCGGCCCGACATATAGTCATTTTGATGGGATGGGCCGGGCCATGTATGGAAGCTCGACCGTTGGTTCTTTTGCTATGTCTTTGTTGGTTTTTACTAAGTGTGGCTGACGCGTATTGGTAAAGTAAAATGTAGTAATAATGTGACGAAAAACTTAGTCGAATTTTGGTTTTGTTTGTGTAGGGTTTAAGCATATTGAGAGCGGCTCTTACATCGACCAAAGCCCTGACTGAAGGCCTTATAAAGCCAATGCTGAAGAATCAAGAAAAGCAACAAAATTAAATCGATCGATCGTATACTCATTTTGATGTTGATCTTATCCTAGACTGATTTACTAGCAAGTTGGGTGTTTTTTTATGTGTTCTAGTTTTGAGACCTCCATCCTATCGTTGTATTTGACCTGTCATGATCTATTTGTTTTAAGTATTTTTGAATATTGACAATTGTATTAGTACTCCTACTAATTTTTATTTGTAACAATAATCGTACTAATATTTTCCTTGCACTTGTTTGGACCTTCTAGACCTGAACAATTTTATTTTTGAATATAATAAACTTTATTCATAACAACAGTATCTGCTAAAAAGTACTCACTCTGTCCCCTATAAGTAAGGTGTTTCTTTTTCACTGTTGTTTTGCGAAGAGGATAAGAGCATTCGCAATAGCAGACTAACGGTGGGACTAGCGGTTAGGGTGTTGGAGTCGGCTAAGGGGTGACGGACGAACGAGTAGGACTGCCGCTAGTCCGTGAGCGAATGGCGTTAGCCGATTGCTCATCCGTGTTTGCCAAGACTGCAGTGATATCAAGCTTACTTATTTCATCATGATCTTCGCCTCCGTCCACTTCCTCCTATCATAACATTTTTCTTTTATAAATTTTTACTACTATAATTTATTTCTATTTTATACATATATTTATATTAGAGTGCTATTAATCATATAAATTACCTAAAAAATAATTTTAAATTATATTGCCCTTACTAATGTTCATTTCTGCGTCTGCCCCTGCTACTACATAACCACTCCTAACCGATTACCCCCAACGGTCATCCGAGCTTCCAACGGGCTAGTTAAGACTCCCGCTGTTACTATTAATTCCTTGTCTTCCCACCTTATTCTTCCTCTTCCTACTCTTCATTGCTTAATCATCATATTTGTATCAATGCCAAATACATCAAGTCTTCATTATAATTGATTTGGGTATCCTACAATTAATTTGACTTTTCATTTAATTATTAAATATTTCAGAACTGATTTATCTGTTATAATGTTGTATTTATTTAGATTAAAATATTAAATATAAAATAGAATATAATAGATTTAACATAAATGCATATTTTTATATTTGTATGTTTGTTCACATTGTTTGCCATTTTAGAGAATTGAGAGAACAGTCTTGGAGAAATTGTTGATATTTGTTTTGTTTGTTGTGTGTGAATAATGAATTATAAATGTTGGCTATAAGTTTTCTAATAATTCTGATATAATCAAACCAATAGAATGACTAAGAATGTGAAGAGGGAGGACGCGGAGGAAAAGAGGGAGGACGAGGAAATGAATGATGAGAGGAAGGGCACAGCGGATGAGATGGAGGAGGACGAGGAAGAATTGGACATACACATCAAGTTTGTAACAAACAAGGAGAAAACCAAAGTACTATTTGCGGAAGCTGGCAGTGATTTTGTAGACGCTTTGTTAACCTTCCTTCTGTTACCATTAGGAACTATTGTGAAATTCTTAAACAGTATCTTCACGGAAAAGACTCCGACCATTGGTAGCTTGAACACTCTCTACAATGGCTTTGTAAATCTCGACAACATCCATTTTTTCAATAAAGGCGCGCTGGTTAATCCAAAAGGTCTTTTTTCTATATACGAGTGGCCTAAATTTGAATCAGGTCTCACTAAAAGCACGGCTTCCTTCGCCATCAGTGATGATCTGAAGGTGATTGGTTGTGAGGAAGGCTCTGTCATGTCTACTCTCAACAGTCTTGGCATCAATTTGACGGACATGGACGGGGCTGAGATAAAGGATGCGACTTTCCATATCGTTGAGGTTAAATCCGTATTAATGTTTATGTTTTATTTTTTGAAAGAAATTTTACCTTTACGAAAATAACCACCTTTCCAATGCATTGATCAGATTCTGGACTTACTGACGTCGTCATTGATTGACCGGGATCCACTGACTGACTTCCTGCTCGAGCGCTGGGACCCTATCGGCCGAGCAAAGCAGGGGAATTCCCTGGAGATTGGCAAGGAAAGCCTTTCCATAAACTCCAAGAAAATGATTTTGAAAGCCGTGATGCAAAAATCTACTAACAAGTTACTTTTTGCTCAGGCACAACATGACTTTGTTAATTTTCTTTTCGGTTTGCTCATCATTCCATTAGGAAGGGTAGAGTGGTATTTGCACAGCGACACCGGACTTAGGGCCATTGATAATTTGCACAAGAGCATTCCAGATAGTTTGTTCAGAAATAGTCTGATGGATTTAAAGAACAAAAATATGCTATTCAAACCTTCCTTGTCTGGCGACGACAACAGCGATGAGAACGAGTATATTCCCCTAAATTTTGACCCAAGTGAGAACCAGTCTCATGTTAGAGGATCAAGAACTTATATGGTAAGTGATGATTTAACTGTTGCGGTATGGAGTATGACCTCGTGTGTCTCTGTTATCAACGAGATGAAGGTCCCTCTGTCTGATGTGGAAGAACTGGAGCTTAAAGTTGGGTTGGAAGAGGTAAGATTGGTTGTCAATGTCATTGTTTGCTTGTTCTTTTGTAAGTTGGTACATCATTTAATATGTTAGGTAGGTCTGTCAAATTATGCGTTTCTCGGGTTTAACGGGCTTTTAGCCACATGCCATTTTCGGGTGATACATGGCTCGGCCCGAACAAAAATCTCAAACGCCTTTTCTTAGTGGAAAATGGATCCCATTCATTAGAGATATATAAGTTTCCTAAAATAAAAAGTTTCTATTTTTGAAAAATGGATCAGAAAGGGAAGAATTTCTATTTTTAGGAAACGAAAGGAGTATGCGACATGAAAATGTGATGAAAACCTAGTCGTATTTTGACTTAAATGTGATGAAAAACTTACTCGAATTTTGACTTGGCTGGTGCAGGGTTTAAGCATATTGAGAGCGGCGCTTACGTCGACCAAAGCTCTAAGTGATGGCCTTAGGAAGCAAATATTGAAGAATCAAGAAAAGCAACAAAATTGAGGTGGTTGATCTTTATTCTGTATTAATGACAATTTACTCGTTTTGATGTTTATACTTATTTTGTGACATAGTTGATTTTATTAGCAATTTGGGTTATTTTTTTCTACTATTGTCTAGTTTTTAGCACTCCTTCAGTCTAACCGTAGTTGAATAGTATATATATATTTTTTTGCTATCTCGTTGTAATTGAGAAAATATGGGCAATGGGTATAGCACGGAAATTAAGACAAAACTGGTAAAGTAAGAGAGATGAGGAAAGAGATGAGTAGAATTGTATGGTAAAGTAAGAGAAAATAGGAGAATGGTAGTTAAAGTAGTGTGTGAATGTATGTCAGTGTGTGCAGTGTGTGTGAATGTGTGCAGTGTGTGTGTAAGTGTGTGCAGCGTGTGTGTGTGCACGCGCGCGCAGTGTGTGTGTGAAATGTGTGCAGTGTGTGTAATAATGTGTTTAGTGTGTGTGTGTGAGAATGTGTGCTCTGTGTGTGTGTGTAAAAATGTGCTTTACCTTATTTTCAATTATATATTTTATTTGTTTTTATATACTTTATTCTTTCTCTAATAGACTAAATATATTTCTTGTTTTGTAATTTTGAGTAAAATAAGTAAAATCTAGAAAAAGAAATTTAGTCCGGAGCACTCCCCTATCCCCCATTAGGGTTGCATTATAGCATTACTTTAATAAAATGCTGTCTGTGTGAGTTAGTTTAGGGGGTGTTCAGTTTTTAAGATTGTATCCCGGAATTAAATATGTAGTATGTTTGGTTCGTGAGATTCAATCCACAACTCAATCCTAGATGGATAATCATGCGATAATTAGTCATAGCTAACCCCTTATGACTAAAATAAACTCACAACTCAGTCCTAGATTATATGTTGGTATTATTTTATCTTGGGAACCGAACACCACCTTAAAGAATATTTATGTGAACTTGTGAGAAAATGAGTTGTAAGAAAAATCCAGAAATTTTATTACAGTGGAGTATCATTTTTAAATCTCTTGTTCTCTAGAGTAGAAAACATACAGTATTAAATCAATTTTCATCACTATACCAACAATTGAAAGCACAAGATGAATCAAATTTCTTGAGTTGATGTTCTTTTTGTATGTTTTATTGAACAGTTCATTACATATGAGCCTACCAGATTCACTTCCACTATTTTGGAGGTTAAGCCCATTTTTTTTAATCTTAGTTTCTTGTGGGAGGGTCTCTAGATGTGCATAATTGTTGATTTCTAGTTGGTTGAGAGCAACTTCACCAAGTTGTATATCAGAATCATAAAGTCAATATATGTAGGACCCATGGAAACATGGTTCGGCCCGACCTAAACTCACTTTGATGGACATGGCCATGTCGGGCCATGTTTGGCACTTCGACCGTTAGTTTGCATGTTACGTCTTACAATATGTTTTATCACCTCTTATACAGGCCGTGATGGTTCTATAAACTTAGTCGGATATTGTTTTGTTGGTGCAGGGCTTAAGCATATTGAGAACGGCTCTTACATCGACCTAAGCTTTGAGCGAATGCCTTATGGAGTCAATACTGAAGAATCGAACAAAGCAACCAAATTGAGTCAGTTTGATTGTATTCTATGCCTAGGCAGTTGTGTTATATGGAGTATATCGTTTATGTTTTTTAACTAGTTGATGTCGTTACAGTAGACAACATCGTTTAACTCAATGTGCACCTATGATAAATTGGCATGATAATTTGCACAAGAGCATTCCTGATAGTTTGTTCATCTGATGGATGTAAAGAAGGAAAATATGCTATTCAAACTGACCTTGTCTGGCGACGACAACAATGATGATAACGAGTGTATTCCCTCAATTTCGACCCGAGTGAGAACCAGTCTCATGTTAGAGGATCAAGAATGTATATGGTAAAGTGATGATTTAACTGTTGCGGCGTGGAGTATAACCTCTTGTGTCTCGGTTATCAACGAGACGAAGGTCCCGTTGTCTGATGTGGAAGAAGTGGAGCTTTTAAAGTTGGGTTGGAAGAGGTAAGATTGGTTGTCAATGTCATAGTTTGAACTCAATTTATGTAGGACATATGAATACTTGTTTCGGCCCGATCCAAAGTCATTTTGGTGGGCCGGGCCATGTTTGGCTGCTCGACTGTTTGTTCTTATAACATACTCCATCCGTTTCTAAAAATAAAAACTTTTATAATGATATAAGTTTTAATGCAAAATTGATAAAGTAAAAGAAAGATAGAAATAAAAAATATGTTAGTGAAAAATAGATCTCATTCATTAGAGAAATAAGTTGCCTAAAATAGAAAGTTTCTACATTTATAAAATGTAAAACAATATTATTGTTATTTTTTTTGGAATTTAAATTTTACATTCAAAGCGGTGAAAAAAAGCCACAAGTAAAAAAGCCCTTTTACTACGCTGGCCAATATTAACTACACTTGCTTACTTGCGCCGCCGTCCCTCCGCCGCTTCCACCGAAGTGCCGCTAGCTGTTCATAAATCGAGCTTTCATCAATTTTCTCTTTTATCACTTCAAAGGAACTTAAAATTCCTTCAATTCTAGAGCAGGTATGCTTTAATTTGTTTCGTTCTGTGTATATTCATTATTTATTAGTCATCGTTAGATAAAGAAATCACTAATTGAAATTGATCAGCACCTTTAGCAGGGAAGTAAAGGGGAACTGTGATACAATAACTGAGAAACTAATTGCTTTTGTGAGAATCAGAAGTTAAATTGAAATGCACACCACCTGTTTGTTGAAAGTTTTATTTTTCTTAGTATTTCCTATTCATCATGGATGATATATGTGAATGAGTATTTTTGTCCTTGACATTCTGATTTTCTTCAATGGAATAGGAATAGAGCAAGTTAGCTCAAATGGTAGAAATTATCCAAATGGAGTAGTCCATTTTAGAATTTATGGATTTATGAATTTGCATATACTATTTGTATCTATAGGTTACTTGATTTATGCATCTTTGTGCATATTGTTTGCCATTTAGGAGAATTGTGAGAACGTTTTTGGAGAAATTCTTGATAATTGTGAGAATGTTGCCTATAATTTTTCTAATCATCAACAGAATGACTAAGAATGTGAAGAGGGAGGACGCGGAGAAAGAGTGGGAGGACAAGGAGGAACTGAATGGTGCGAGGGACGACTTGAACATACACGTCAAGTGTGTAACTGACGAGGAGAGCGGTTTGGTACTATTTGCAGAAGCTGGCAGTGATTTTGTAGATGCTTTGCTAACCTTCCTTCGGTTGCCGTTGGGAACGATTGTGAAATTCGTAAAGCCTCTCTACTACACTAAGGCCATTGGTAGCTTGACCACTCTGTACAATGGCTTAGAAAATCTTGACAGCATCCATTTTCTAAATAAAGATGCTAAAAGCATGCTGCTAAGTCCGAAGGGTCTTGTTTCTAAATATGATTGGCCTAGATATGAATCGGGTTTCACTGAAAGTACAGCTTCCTTCACCATACGTGATGATCTGTGGGTGATGGGTGGCGTGGAAGGCTCCGTCATGTCTACTCTCGACTGTCTTGGCGCCGACTTGATAGATATGGAAGAGGCTAAGATAAAGGATGTAACTTTCGGTCTTGCTGAGGTTAAATCCGTACTAATGTTTCTGTTTTAAAAATTTGATCTTTTGGAAAATAACGACCGTTTGAATGCATTGATCAGATTCTGGAATTACTGCTGATGTCAATGTATGCCAAGTATCCACTGTCATGCTACGTGTTCAAGCACTGTCACCCTAACAGCGGAGCAATGCAGGGGAATTCCCTGAATCAGATTGGCAAGAAAAACCTTTCGATGAACTCCAAGAAGATGGTTTTGAAAGCCACGATGCAAAAATCTACTAGCAAGTTACTTTTTGCTCAGGCACAACACGACTTTGTGAGTTTTCTTTTCGGTTTGCTCAGCATTCCTTTAGGAAGGGTAGAGTGGTATTTTCACAGCGACACCGGACTTAGGGCCATTGATAATTTGCACAAGAGCATTTCAGATAGTTTGTTCAGAAACAGACTGATGGATCTAAAGAATAAAAATATGCTATCCAAGCCATCCTTGTCTGACAACAACAATGATGATGATAACGAGTATATTCCCCTCAATTTCGACCCGACTAGAAACCAGTCACATGTTAGAGGATCAAGAATGTATATGGTAAGTGATGATTTAACCGTTGCACCGTTGAGCATAACCTCTAGTGTCTCTGTTATCAAGAAGATGAAGGTCCCTCTGTCTGACGTGGAAGAAGTGGAGCTCAAAGTTGGGTTGGAAGAGGTAAGATTCGTTGTCATATTTTGATTATTCTTTTGTTAGTTGGCGCATCATTTAAATGCTAGATAGATCTTTCAAATTATCGAGCCATCTAGCGAGTTGTTTTGGGCTTAACTGGCTTTTGATATGTTTTGGGACCAATGAAAACATGGTTTGGACTTCGGCTCGACATAAAGTCGTTTTGATGGGATGGGCTGGGCCATGTATGGAAGCTCGACCGTTGGTTCTCTTGCTATGTCTTAATTCTATAGTCTCTTGTACAGGCTTTGTTGGTTTTTACAAAGTTTACATGACGTGTATTGGTAAAGTAAAATGTAGTAATAATGTGACGGAAAACTTAGTCGAATTTTGGTTTCGTTGGTGCAGGGTTTAAGCATATTGAGAGCGGCTCTTACATCGACCAAAGCCCTGACTGAAGGCCTTATAAAGCCAATGCTGAAGAATCAAGAAAAGCAACAAAATTAAGTCAATCAATCCTCGTAGACTCATTTTGATGTATAGACTTATTTTGTGACATAGTTGATCTAATCCTAGGCTGATTTCACTAGCAATTTGCGCTTCTTTTTTTGCTACATGTGTTCTAGTTTTAGCACTTACTCATCATTTTCTATTAAGCATATTTCTTACCATCTTCTGTTAAGCATGATTTTCTCTCTATGTTTTTTTTTATATTTTGAATACTAGAAACCCATTTACATTCTTTTACTTTTGATTCTGCCTTTGTCTATATTTTTCAACATTTTTATTTTTGAATATTACTAGAAAACATAAAAAAGGTTGAGTTATTTGCGTGTTGCACAAGAGAATTCGGCCAACAAAATATTTCATTCATTAATTAATATGATAGACCCCACCCATATTTATAATACCTTAATACAATAAGAAAATATATGCTAAATTCCTATAATATCTAAACAAAACAATATAGTCCCCATTTACTTCTCTCTCATTTTGAACAATTCACTCAATTATCTATGATCTATCAGCTCCGTCCCCACATTTTACGAGTTATCTACTATGGTAATTCTGAATCTCGACCTGAATATTTATAATTGGCTCTGATTTTGATTATCTATTGAATTTTTGACTGAAAATCTTTTCTTGCTATTTGCTGTTTTGTATGGTGTGAAGTGTTGTTGGAAGGGTAAGAAATTAATTTATTAGAGCTTCTTGTTGATTTAGATCGAAAACAATCCATTCTGATTAATGTACTGTTTTGATTGCTATTTTCTCCGTCTACAATATAAATTGTTAGATTGTCCACTGAATTTTAAAATTGCGCCTTGAAAGAAACCAAGATTTGAAGGGTTCTTTTTCCATTATGAACAATTAAAAATAAAAATATTTTCAGCTACTATTTCAGAAACTATGCCTTGTTTGGTTTGCAAGTTAAGATATTAGGTAGATTGTTAAGATATTATGTAGATTTTATAACTATGTTTTGAGCTTATTACAAGGATTTTATTCTTGACAAAACTAGGAAACATATAAGTTTCTGATTTGCCATTTCGATCCATCCTACAATAAGAGTCACGTATCTCATTATGTTTGATTCATGTATTGGACGAGGAATTGAAGTTCGGTAGGCCACGATCTTCACTTCCCGAAGCCAACATGTCGAAGGGCGAGGAATTGAAGTTGCATATCACGGTTCTGGTGAACAAGCAGAGAACTAAGGTCCTGTGTGCAGAAGCTGGCAGCGATTTCATGGACGTTTTGCTAAGCTTCCTACTTCTTCCGTTGGGAATGATCATGAAGGTCCTCGAAGCGCCTGCTATTGGAAGCTTGAGCACTCTATACAGAGGCGTAGTGAATCTTGATACCAGCCATTTCCAGACAGAGGTTGCCAAGCAAAAGCTCCTCGCTCCAGCAAGTTGCTATGATGCTGAGTTGCATAAACTGAGGCTCAACGTGTATAATGCTGTTCCTGCGAGTCCTAATTCTGTCAATAGATACGACGGGGTCTTCACTAATAGTGCAGCTTCTTTCCTAATCGGTGATGATCTGAAGGTGATGCCTAATTTGATGTTCTCGATCTTGGAAACTCTCAAGGTTCTCGACATCGATGTGACCGACATTGATGACGCTGAGAAAATGGATGTGGCTTTTGGATCGAAAGAGGTTATATACTCGGTTTTTTCTCTAATATTTCTTGAGAATGTTACCTAAAAAAGTGTTGTTCGTGGATTGTTTTTTATCAGATTGTGGACTTGCTGAGGCTATCATTGGTTTTCCGGAATCCACTGACGGCCTTCGTGCTAAGTGGTGGGCAGATCAGGGTGGCGCCGAAGAAATCCAACTCCAACGAGCAGGGGAATGCTTCGTTGCAATGCATCAACGAGAAAGTTGCATCTACCAACATCAAGAAGATGATTGTGAAGGCCACTATACAGAAATCGACTAACAAGTTCGTATTTGCTCAAGCAGATAGTGATTTCATCAATTTCCTTTTTGGCATGCTCACGCTTCCTTTGGGAAGCGTCTTGTGGTATTCAGCGAGTAACAGTGGCCTAGAGGCCATTGACAATATGCACAGGAGTATAGCAGACGACTCTATAAAGGTCCAACTGAAAAGTGCAAAGACAAGAGACTATCTAACCATGTCAAACCATGAAATAATTTCCCATTTGAATTTCGATGTGAGAAACCATCATGTTAAGGGAGAGAGGATGTACATGGTGAGCAATAATTTGACTGTTTCACCGTTCGCTATGACATCATGCATCTCTGTGCTTAACGATCTGAAGATCTCCACGTCTGATGTTGAAGAAGTGGACGTGCAAGTTGGGCTCGATGAGGTATGATTTTACTCTTTGTTTCATATCAAGAATTTGGTACTATTATACAAGTGTTGAGTTGTGGCAGGTCTAATGTAGTAAATTTTTTATGAGGGGGGCTTATTTTACACATGAAATAAACACATGTAGAATAGGGGAAGTTCGAGTGCCTCTAAACTCCAAAAAGCTGGGTTGTGGGGAAAGAGAAGAGCAGTCAACAACTTCAAGACTAGACACCTATCTTTTTCGCCCCAGGGGCTTATAGGCGCTTGAAGTTTTCCCTATCTACATTCGTTAGTTATGCTAGTATCAACCCGTTGTGCCCATCCGTGTCTATCGTTAGTCGTGGGACATGTGGTTATTGATAATGTGTGCGAAAATGTAATTTAACAATATCGTACTCGATATTGCTGCTACAGGGTTTAAGCATAGTGAAAGAGGCACTTACGTCGACAACGGCCTTAGAAGATGGCCTCATCAAAGCCATCTTGAAGGCGTCTATCGCTGCTTCTCAAACCGTGAACGACCAAAGCTTGAATGCTGAATTTGGATTCATCTCTCTCTGACTCTCAAATATTAGGACAAGGTTGTGGCCGTTTAGAACTAGCAACATGCTAAGTCAGTAACTTGTTAGAATTCAGTGAAGTCATATTAGAACTCTCTCTCGCTTGTTGAAGTTTCAAATGGCAGACCCACTTCTTGTGCTCGTTCTATGAATGTTGGTAAGTCAAAAACAAAAGTATACTTTACATAGAAATTAGGTTTGAATACTAAAGTAAATTGGAGTTGCTATCCATATGGTAACATACATCTGAGTTTTCATTAACTTCTTCAACACCCAATTTTTGGAGACAAATCATCTTTTCCTATCCATATGATAACATACATCTGAGTTTTCATTAACTTCTTCAACACCCAATTTTTGGAGACAAATCATCTTTTCCAAGCTCGAGACCTCGTACATCCAATCATAAATCGAGATGTAGGTTAGGGTCTTAAGATTCTCTAATGCATCTGTTGGGTTACAAACCCCACGACCCAAGCCCACCTGGGCTCTGATACCACTTGTTAGGAACGTTGACTGCAACATTAGTTTGATATTGTCCGCTTTGAGTCAAGCCCGCACAGATTTGTTTTTGGATCACTCCTAAAAGGCCTCAAACTAATTGGGGCTGGACAGGAATTATGTACACCTTTCAACTTCCCTCACTCATCCGATGTGGGATGGGTTTGTAACCCAACAACATCTACTTTCAAAGGTTCGTGGTAAATCACATTAGACATGTAGATATGATGAAGGCTACCGATTTCCCATATATTAATTGGAATCTCCACCATAAAGTTTAGAGCTACATCGAGAACCGCAAGCTTTTTCAAGTCTCCGATATGATGAAGGCTACCGATTTCCCATATATTAATTGGAATCTCCACCATAAAGTTTAGAGCTACATCGAGAACCTCGAGCTTTTTCAAGTCTCCAAATGAGTGTGGGACCTCTTGATTATAATTGTTTCTCAATCCCAAATACCTTAACTCAATCAATGTGCCCATAGTTTCTGATAAAGTCTTCACCCCAAAATCTTTCATGTCGAGCATCTTGAGGAGTTCAAAATTCTTCCAATAATACTGGCCAACATCGTCCAATTGGCGACCACCTCCATGGAAAATGAGAGAAACAAGATTTTTTTTCTTGATTCGTGGTTTTGAATCAAGAATTTGGTACAATTATACAAGTGTTGTGTGGTGGGCAAGGGTGATGCATGAAAGTTTTTATCAAGGGACTTATGTTACACATGAAATAAACACAGATATGACAGGGGAAGCTTCGAGTGCGTCTAAACTCAATAAATTGGGACGTGGGGAGAGGGAGAGCCGTCAACGACGTTTCTAGGGAAAGAGATCGAGAGAGAGATAGTTTAATTTAGAACTTTTCGATACCTGAAAATTGTTTAGAATCATCTAGAATTTGATAAACATGTCATCTGGCATTTACATTTCATGAATCAGATCGGCAAGAAAACACATTCCATAAACTCCTAGAAGATGATTTTGAAAGCCATGATGAAAAATATACTAGCAATACATTGCTCTTTGCTCGTTTTGAACTTTGAAGTACTAAAATTTTTGCCTTTTTTTGATCATTTAGAAAGTTGCATGATAAACTATAATTTGATCTAAATTTATGAATCTTAATATACCCAAATAACTGTTAGAGAGATTCAATATAGAGAACAGAAAAACGGATATCTGAAAGTCGTGAAAAACACTTTAAGATCAAATCAATTTCGGTGGTTCTACCAAAGTTATTTGATAGGATAAAATTCAGAGAATGCAGAATATTCATATGTATATTCGAGATCATGAACCAGAAGAATTGATCAGATTTTGAAGAAGACGAACCGGTGCAGCTGTTGACGAAACAGTGCATCCGTTGGGAATCTTAACTGAAAATAACTGATTTTCAAAAGGTTTTCGAAATTGCAAATTAGTCCTTCGATTTTCAGAAATTATATTTTCGGAAATTATATTTTCAGAAATTGCAAATTGCAATTAGTCCTTCCGAAACAGTGCTGTGGTTTGTTTTTTATCAGATTGTGGACTTGCTGAGGCTATCATTGGTTTCCCGGAATCCACTGACGGCCTTCGCGATGAGTGGTGGGCAGATAAGGTTGGCGTCGAAGAAGTCCAACGAGCAGGGGAATGCTTGGCTGCAATGCAACGAGAAATTCGCATCTACCAACATAAAGAAGATGATTGTGAAGGCCACTATACAGAAATCGACTAACAAGTTCCTATTCGCTCAAGCAGATAATGATTTCATCAATTTCCTTTTTGGCATGCTCACGGTTCCTTTGGGAAGCGTGGTGTGGTATTTGGGGAGTGACAGTGGCCTAGAGGCTATTGACAATCTGCACCGGAGTATAGCAGACGAGTCTAAGAAGGTCCAATTGAAGAGTGCAGAGACAAGAATATATCTAACCACATCAAACCTCAGCCAATCCAACGAGTTTTCCCGTCTCAATTTCGACCCTTATGTGAGAAACCATCATGTCAAGGGAGAGAGGATGCACATGGTGACCAATAATTTGACTGTTTCACCGTTGGCTATGACATCATGCATTTCTGTGCTCAACGAGCTGAAGATCTCCGTGTCTGATGTTGAAGAAGTGGACGTGCAAGTTGAGCTCGAAGAGGTAAGATTTTATTTGTTTTGAATCAAGAATTTGGTACTATTATACAAGTGTTGAGTTGTGGGCAGGAGTAATGTAGTAAAGTTTTTATGAGGGGGGCTTATTTTACACATTGGCCGTGGGACATGTAATTTAACAATCTCATACTCGATATTGCTGCCACAGGGTTTAAGCATAGTGCAACAGGCTCTCACGTCGACGACAGCCTTGGAAGATGGCCTCATCAAACCCATCTTGAAGGCTTCTCTGGCTGCTTCAAAACCCGTGAAACGACCAAAGCTTGAAGCTGAATATGGATTCATCTCCCTTTGACTCTCTAATATTAGGAAAAGATTGTAGCCGTTCAGAACTAGCAACATGCTTACTTAGTAACTTGGTAGGATTCGGTGAAGTCATATAAGGACTTTTGTGTTAAGCCATTTTTGACATATTTGTATTGAAGCTTTGAAATGGTAGCACCACTTATTGTTCTCGTTCTATGAGTGTGGGGGTAAGTCAAAATTATCAATCTATAGTTTACATAGAAATTGGGTTTGAATACTAAAATAAATTGGGCAAGAAATAATACTTACGTTGAATTACTTCAATTCCAAAATAAATCCTAAACGGTACTTCAATCTTACTTTTCCTCTATACTTTATTTCTACTACCTTTATTCTCCTCCATTTAATTCACAAAACTTCATTTTTGAAAAAAATGTCTCACTTATTGAGCGATGGAAGGAGTACTAATTGATAAAGTAGCAAAGAGATAAAAATAAAATGATAATATAGTAATCTTAGTAGAGGATGAGACACACCTCATTAGAGAAACAAATTACCATAGGTAAAAGTGAACTATTTTTATAAGACGGACCAAAAATGAAAATATTGTCTATTTGATGGGACGACCAAAGTATGAACTTCAAGTTATGGACTGATATCCACTTCCACTATTTTGGAGATTATCCCTGAATTTTTTACTTTTGCTGCTATGTGTTTGGTTGTTACCATTTTAAACTTCCTCAGATGCTTCATCGACCCGATTTCTTCCGGAAGGGCCTCGAGATGTGGACAATTCTTGATTTCTAGTTGGTTGACATTCGGCATTCCGCCTCCTCCAACTTGTATATTCCGTAGATTCCACAACTGACCGATGCACATAACTTCAAGCCTTGGAAACCCGTTGTACTGGATCACCATTGTTCGACCAATGTATGCATTCCGCAGTTTGAGGTGCCGTAGGTCAGGAACCTTCTCTAGTACTGGCATGGGGTAACTCATATGTCCAATCATAAATCGAGATGTAGGTCAGGGTCTTTATATTCTGCAGCGCGTCTACTTTAATAGGCTTCTGATAAATCACATCAGACATGTAGAGATGACCAAGCCTGCTCATTTCCCATATAACATCAGGCACCTCCACCATAAAGTTTAGATCT
This sequence comes from Salvia hispanica, assembly GCF_023119035.1. Classification (NCBI taxonomy): domain Eukaryota; kingdom Viridiplantae; phylum Streptophyta; class Magnoliopsida; order Lamiales; family Lamiaceae; genus Salvia; species Salvia hispanica. The sequence continues at coordinate 46,162,503 of NC_062970.1, read as the reverse complement.
ATATCAAGAACCTCAAGCCTTTTCAATCCCCCGAACGAGTTTGGGATCTCACGTATGTAATTGTTTCTCAATCCCAAATACCTTAACTCATTCAATGAACCAATAGCTTCTGATAGAGTCTTCACACCAAAATCTTCCATGTCGAGTACTTGGAGGATTTCAAAGCCCTTCCAGTAAGACTGGCTAGCATCGTCCAAGTAACGACCACCTCCATGGAAGATGAGAGAAACAGAATCAAAAAGTTCTTCCCATTCAATCCCTGAAAGTCTTTGCTTTGCTTTCTGCCTTGCAACATCTATTATAGCTATAGGCAAACCCCCACATTTCTTCAACATCTCTTTACCCTTCCTCTCCAACTCCTTTGAGAAGTTGTTATCATCACTTGTAAATTTATCGAATGTTTTCAGAAACAATTTCCAGCTCTTATCAGAATCCAAAACTTTCATCTCATGAGTATAGTAGACGTACGCTGTTCTAATCTGATAGCGACTTGTGAACAACAACCTACTTCCATGACCTGATTACATGCAAGTTAACAACAATTAATGGCAAAAGAGAGACTCAAATGATCATTAAGTCTGTGGTTGACGGCGATATCTACAATTTGTTATATATCTAAAATAATAACGTGAGGTGTGATCAATTGCTAACTTTCTTAAGTTTCTAACTCATCAATGCGGTGTATTAAAAATATCAACACGATGACATTAAAATGTCAACACATAATTTTGCTGACATTTCAATACACTGCGTTGATGAGTTAGCAACTTAAAAAGTTATGAGTTGGCAGAATTAGCAACTTAAAAGTAAGCAATATAACGCACCCCCATGATAACATTTTATGTGCGACGAGACAAACTTATCAAGATTTCTTGCCATGTAAAAGCATTTCAATTTTCATTTCTATTCCTACATAAATGTGAATAAGATAGAGAATAATTAAAGGCCAGTATACCTTTGTCGGCCGGAAGTCCATCCAAGATGGATTGCAAGCGCATTTCTGGCAGCAAGTTGTCGAGAACTATGAAATATGTCTTTCCTTGCAGGTGTTGGAAAAGCATCTTTTGCAGGCTCCGGTTGTCCATTTCCTCCGCCAACAACGAATCTCCATCAAGTTCCACCAACTGCTGTATCAGTTCCACCAGCACTTCCTTTACACTTGTGTAACTAGAAATGCTTATCCAAGCACGGTGCTTGAATTTTCCAGCGATGGCCGTGTGGTTGTACACTTGTCTCGCAAGAGTTGTCTTTCCAACACCAAGCATGCCTTTGATACACGAGGTCACAAGGCCCGTGTTCTCATTAAGAATCACTCTACCAATAAGCTGCTGCACGTCTTTCTCCAAGCCCACCACGACACCTTCTTCTCCCGCACTTTGTGAACCACTCACCGCCTCACCAACTCCAAACTCCATCATCCGCATTTTCATCTTCCTCAGCAAGTCCAGGGATTTTTTGTCTTCAAAGTAGTAAAAGTAATGCCCAAAGTCTCTTGTGAGGTCCGCGATAACTTGAGCCATCTCGGCAAAGTCAGCAAGCAAATGACTCAGCCTAGTCCTTTCACTTGATTCCTCGTCTTTCAAGAAAGCCAACATCGTTCTCATCTCACTTATTATCCCTTTCAGGACCCACTCGTGATGTGTGTTTATAGTCGGATTCTCAACGAGAACAGTCTCCAGTTTTCGTATTGCCCCTAAGATGATTGCCTCCGACATGTTTCAGGGCAAACTGCAATTGCGAAAAGTGTAAGATTTTCCGTGCAAAATAGAAATGCTCCAACTGTAATGGGACACGGAGGGAGTAATAAATGTCCGTATATTATCAATTTAAATCTCGTTCCAAAAATGAATCCGGCTCAGCAGATTCGGACCGATCCAAGATCAGTTATTACCTTCCCTAGGACTTGTTTGTAGCTCAAGAATATTGCTATTAGGGGTGTTCGATACATTAGACAAGATAATCTAGATATGAGATAAGTCAAAATAGACTTTATCTAGGATTGTAATATTAGCAATGCAAAGACGGGTCGAGATACAGTATCGCGCCCAAGTTTTCGAGAGAAATAACAATAGAAAAAGAGATAAGAATAAACATGACATCGGGTCATAAGTAACCAAGTGTGAACCAAATGAATCCTTAGAAATTTAGATCCGATTCAGATCCAAAAGTTTGAAGAATCAATTTCTCAAAATGGGGAAAAAGGAATTTCCCAAATCTAAAAAGCTTTTAACCTCTTTGTGTCTATTCTAGTTAAGATTTCAATGTAATTGAACTTAGTAAATCTTCTTAAGCCATTTCACCCAAGCTTTTTGCAATTTTATGAAGCAGATGAATTCAAAATTTCAAATAAAACAGCATAAACATGTGAATTATGAAACTATTCAAAGAAATTAAAGAAAGTACCTTTTGAAATTAATCTGGATTCGATTTTCCGATTCAACCTTTCCCTATAGTGATTTGAACGATATGAAGGGACTTGAGCAACAAATTCATTGACTTAATATGGTCAAGCTGATTAGGATCAAATGGAGAAATTAAAAAAAAAATGGAGTAAAACAAATAGTGCAGCTGGCTTAGACTATAATAATCCTAATAAATTACTTAAATCATCATTTCCTAGACGCAATTAATAAATCTGTTTACGTATTTCGATGGCGCAATTAATGGACAGTCAAATTTATAATCAAATTTATAATGGTCATATATAAAATAAGATGATTGTCACACCTAATCCAGTATAATTATAATTAGAGGAGACTTTCAAATTTCGATTAAATAATTATACTCAAGAAAATCTTAATTAATTTGTTGATGTGTAATGAATCAATTTATAATATGCTTCTGATAAGGGTATATTAATGCCCAATTGAAGTTCTTAATGGAATAGTATCAACTAGTATTTCCTTATCTTCTTGCTAAGTTTGGTTGTTACCATTTTGAACTTACTCATATGCTTCATTAATTGAATAGCATGGCTTATTAGGCAATTATAATAATACAAGGAGACAAGTTGATTCACCCTTTTACTATTGTTATCAATTTGTTTTGACTGCACTGTAAACTAGGATCAATTCCTTTTTATTTATTTATGTAAATTTAAATAATTAATAAATCTTTTATAAGATCACTATATTACTTCTTACATGCAAATATAAATACTCCTAAAAACTGTAAATCAGAGTAATAGTAACTTTCTAACTTTGCAGTCTTCTTCAAACTCTGAAAAATTATTAGATACTGATTTATATTATTATTATTATTATTATTATTATGTGCAAATATAGTTAGTCAAAGTAACAGTGGAGAAGTAAACATAGGCTAGGGTTTCATTCAAAGAGTGTTGACCAAAAGATTAGAAAGAAGTATCAGAGTATTTAAAACAATAACTTAACCTAGGAGTTTAAAAGAAGAAGGAAGGTATCATAAATAACGATCAAAACATCTGAAGAGTATGACGAAATATCCAAGACTAAATCACAAGAAAAGGCTAAGGCCTCAAACTGAAGGCAAGATGCAAAGGTTCCAAAAACAAATTCCAAAGTGTATAAAAATTCAGCGGAAGACGACCAAGAGAAAGAATAGCTATGTATGAATACACAACTATGCTTGAAGTTCATAACCACCATCTTAATTAATTAACAAGCTCAACACCCGCCACCACTCGCCATCGTTCAACCTGCACATAAGGAAAACACATGCAGGGCTGAGTATTTTGAAATACTCAGTGAGCTCAAGAATTAGGGTGACAAGCATTTATGGAAAATTTCTCTAATATTCTCACTCACCCTTAGACAATTAATTTACCACATAATCTCATAATTTAATAAGTCACATGCCACATCATGAATTAATAAGTTTGACTTTTCAAACTTTCAACGCAAAACCCTAGATTCACTTTGGCCATAGCATCACACGCAATAAATGCATTCACGACTCCACGTCATCAACAATAAATTCTAGGGCTCTAAAATTAGGGTTCTAAATTCCGAGATGTTACAAAAAGAGTAGAAAATGCAAGGACCAAACTGCTTATAAAAGACCTTGTGATTGGACTCACCTTTCTTGCTTTGATTGCTTGCTTGATATGTGATTCAGTAGGCCATTGATCAAAGCAGAATTCGATGTTAGAGAAGCTTTCAATATGCTTAAAGCCTGCACAGCATCGAGAATTTCATCTACGCTTGTGGTTATGAATATGAAATATTTGTGGATGAATGAAACAATAATACAA